>NW_024868350.1:10599-103883 GCF_013358625.1 Macadamia integrifolia | reverse complement strand
CCATGTGGTTGTGCAACTACCACAGCATGCAAAAAGCAATAACAACCAGCAAACAAATCAGAGATGTTAGAATTTGCAGGTACCTAGGAAGGTCTTTCTCTTGTTGCAGGCACATTGAGCTTATCCTTCTCTAGGAGTAGGACCAGCTGAAGAACTAGCTACTGCACCTCTCTTGACATAGACCTTCAGTGTTTATATGCACCAAACTGAATTGGAAAGTTCTATATTATGATATTAAGGGGGAAAACAAAGTAATACTGATCAATTCAGTCCTTCAATCCCCTCATTTCAATCAATCAGTAATACATAAGATTACTTTTCTTATAATTAGGTAAAAATGACTATAAGGACAAAAGACACTAAATAATGTACATGTAGAGATAGATGCAGGTACAAAAATGGTCTTCAACAGAAAGAGAACATAGATGTGGCTCGTGTGCAACTATATATTGACAGCTAACTATTGTATCAGCAAGAAAATCAGCAAGTTATTTTGCAGTAGTCAAAACTCAAAAGTCAGAACTAGGTTTATACAAAACTCACCTTGTTGCCCCTTCGGCCCTTCCTAATTAGAAGACATTAACAAAGTTTTAAAATGAAGAACTACTTTGTATATGTATAATGCAAACAGGAGCCTAGAAAAGGTACCACAGATAGAGTCATAGAGATAATGAAAGAATCCTACAGATTATGGCATTATGCTATTCAAAATCGAGCTATGTAATTAGGCACACATTTGACAAAGAAAAAAAAGTAAAACATAAGCATAACAGCCTACGACCTCAAGAAGTCAAGAAAGAACTCAACTAAAAAGAAGTTGGAAATCGAGAAGGGGAGAGAGGGAGAGAGAGGGAGGGACGAGGGAAGGGAAGTGTATACCTCGTCTGTTTCAAGAATCAGCCAGTGATCTCCATCTTCATGGAACAAATGGGCATTCTTTTATGGTCGATTTGCAGACCTTTACGATTCTGATCCAAGATTCTGTTCTAGAAGCTTTAGCGCTGATCTGTTGAACGAACTAAGGTAAGAAAGCTTACAGCCCCCGTAGATCTTCTTCAAGTTATTGTCATTGAATGAACTTAATCTTACGGACCCTCTTCGGTGTCATTGATTTTCGACCTAGTATTATTAACATTTGTGATGAAAAGAGGAAAAGAAAGATGACGTTTGGTAGAAATTGTAGCTGTTGGCCGCTGCTGCCTGCTGCTCACTCTCTCACGGCATCACGGCGTCACGGCGTCACCAACCTGGGCTGCCTGCTGCTCACTCGCTCTTTGAAAAATTAGGGATTTAGGGTTTTCAGGTTTTGAAAGGTTGAAGACTTGAAGCCGTGTTTTGAGGTTAAAATGTCGAATTTGCAATTTTATATTTAGGGGTTAAACGGTGGGCTCGGGTCGGTTTGGATCGGTTCCGGTTTCGGTGCAAATTTCCGGCGCTTTCGGTGGCCCAACGGGCTAGCCCGAACCGAACCGAGACCGGATTCAATTTAATATACAAACCGAAACCGGCCCAATAAGCCATCGGTTCGGTTTGGATCGGGCTTAATCGGTTCGGTCCGGTCCGGTTTAACCGGTCCGGTTTGGATATTGACACCCCTACCTGGCTCTAATACCATGTTACATTGGCTTATCACAAAAGCTCAAGCCGTTAAGTAAGGGCTACAACAATGTATAACACAACAGTAGGGAAAAAGAGAAGCAAAGGAGAACTCGTAATAACCTGCATTGTTTATTAATACATCCACTGTTCCCCATGTATCGACTGCCTGTACACATGGTGAACACCCAAAATATGTTACAATCAGAAAGCATAAAAATCAAATGAATCATCCACTAATTCAATCAGCACAAGGTAAAAACATACAGTTTTAATCATTGACTCCACATCAGCTTCTTTTGAAACATCTCCCCCAAATGTAAGAGCTTGACCACCACATGCCTCAATTTGCAAGAAAACAGTGTATGACAGGTCATTATCTCATCTAAGGGACATGTCAGAGAGTCTTAATAGCACAAGAACAAGACATATGATGATATCAGACAGGCTTATATTTTGCCGCAGCCCGAATTGTTTAAATCGACAAACTGTTGCCCTTCTAGGCACTAGCACTACATATAAACTGATCTCATACATACTTGTTATCAACCTGAACGCTACTATGGAGCAAATTGTCTCCCCACTTTAAGGCTATTGCTACGAGAATACGAATTAGATGCTATTTTCAACACAAATGAATATTTAAGACTGCAGGAAACATTTTTTTTTTTTTCTGGCTAAAGGACTGCAGGAAACATTAAGGCATGATCAAAATTGGTTAAGTTCAACGTAGAGTGAACCTTTGTTCATGTTGAGACAATTTGTCAGCACGTCACATTGAGCATCTTAATGAGGAAAGATTTCATTAAAGCCATAGACAACAGAGCCCAAGATATAAAGAAAGACGGTCAATGAGGGAAATTGATCAGCGATGACTCATCCATGCTGGGTTTCTCATTATGGGTTTAAGGTACAAACTGTGAAGATTACCAACTACATACATTGACTCAATCTGGAGGATTTCAACTCTATGGGAACCGAAGTCCATTAAGGAGGAAATCAATCTGGAGGATTTCAACTCTCTAGCTACTTCTATGAAGGTGGGAGATTTTATCAGTGAGGGGGCAATGGTCCCTTCCAGAGGTAAGCTCTCCTTTAATCAAAAATATTTTTAATTAAATTATGAAGATTAACATTCCTAGGGTAAAAATGGAGGATGTAAGGGTCTGATCCTTATCGCCAATGAGGAATTTTTCTACGGCTTCTGCCTAGGAGGGTATTAGAAGGAATTCGTCTAAGGTTCACTGGGCCTCTCTGATTTGGAAAAAATATTTACGTCCTAGGTATTCTACTTTTGGGTGGCATCTGGTCCACTGCAAACTTCCTACAGATGATTTGGTTCAAAGCAAAAGTGTCCACATGGCTTCTCTTTGTCATCTCTGAGGTAGGGCTGCAGAGAGTATTGAACATATTTTTCTCAAGTTCCCTTTTGCTATTTTCATATGGGAAAAATTTCTCAATTGCTTTGGGATCCAGTGGAAGGACCAGGTAGCTATAGCTTCTTGCTATGGTGGAAGAGAAGAGCTACTACCCTAAATGTCAAAAAGCCATGGAAAATGGGGTTCCTTGTTATCTCCTATCATATTTGGTGGGAGAGAAACAAAAGGAGACATGAGTCTAAGGCAAGGCCTACTGGCTTTATTTTTGAAAGCATTAGACAGAATCTTATTCTTTGTAATGAAGGAACAAGCAGAGAGGTGAGGTCAGTTTCAGACGTCCTTTGTTGCAGGAAACTTGGCCTATCGATTAGCTATTCCAATACCTCTCCACCCCTAGAGGTGCACTGGTGTAAACCACTCCCTAGATGGATCAAGATTAATGTGGATGGCAGTTCTCTTGGAAATCCTGGAAATGCAGGAGTAGGAGGTGCGATGCGCAACAATGAAGGGCAAGTATGTGACTCCTTCAGCATTTTTCTGGGCATTAAAAAAATATATGAGGTAGAGTTTGATGCAGTTCTAGAAGGGATCGCGATGGCCAAGGCTCACAATGCTTCAGGACTGTGGATCGAATTTGACACGGTGTCTGTGATTTCTATGATCCAGAGAAATCAGATTCCCTGATTTGCTCTCCAAAAATGGGTCTCATTGCTAGATTTTCTGGAATCCATTCCTTGAAAGATATCCCATTGCTTCTAGGAAGCCAACACTGTTGCAGACTATTTAGCGAATAAGGCCTATAAGTTGATGTCTTCAGAGTTCTCGGTGACCTTCCCTAGTCACATTGCTGTTGACCTCTAAGATGATGCTGTGAACAGGCACAGATTTTGATTCTACGAGGCCGCTAGCTTGCTCTCTCTGCTGATGGCCATGCCAAAGGTGGAGGTTGTTAGTTGTCCTAGCGGTTTCAGCCTTGTTCATTTGGTTTTTGATTATTTTTTGATGTGCTCTCTTTTCTCTTTTAATAAAGTTATCTTTTAGCAAAAAAAAAAAAAAGAACTTTTTTTTTGTGTGGTAGAAATCAACTGGGAACGGAACGGAGAAGAGAAGGGGCAGACCGGCAGAGGCTCAATAGCCTTAGATGGAGGGAGAAGACAGCTGCTACCGACACTGGATGGGGTTGGGTATTTGCAGATCCATAACCATGCATATATATAATGTGATCAGCTTTCTCTCACCTGATCTTGGCCATCCAGGACGGTAAGGACACATGTCACCAGAGAAGAAGGGTCGTAAGTATAAACCAATCAACAAATGAAAAATATAGATAATTTGGGCATTTTTTCCTTAAAACAGCAGGGGGAGAAGAAGAGGTAAAAGCCTTCAAGTAGAGAGATTCCACTCAATTGCATGTCACTATCAAGTTTCCTTAATTCCGTTTGTCACCTTTTTTATGTTAGAATTTGTGTTTCCCACTTTTTTTAACTATAATCAATTGCATGTCACTATCAAGTTTGGGCACTCACTGAAGACGTGCGCTTTCTCTACCGCCCCTAATACCATATCTCAGATTAACCATAGGCTTTGGCGAAAGAAAGGGAATTGTTGAAAATGCTCCAAGACAGGTTTCGACGGCTGGTATTTCCCAACCGGCGGAGGTTGCAGAAGCTCATTTCTTTAAACAAATGTACAATCTTCATCTCCCTCAATAAACAAATTGATTGTTAAAAATCTCAAGATATCTCAGTAGCTTGTACAACAGGCAAAATAAAATAACCTTCAATGTCTTGGGTAATAGATAATTTCTGAAGAAAATTCACATTACCTTTGTCTGCTACAGCCCTTCAGAATCCTACTTTTATGCATCTTTAATCATCGTTTCTGGTGTGTCCACGTGATCTGATTCAATTAAAAGCAAAAACTTCATTTGTTAGAAAATATTAACATTCACCAAAAAATGAGAAAATATTGAGACATGATACAGGGAGAGAGAGGCTGAATGGGACATCAGAGGAGCCTCTTGGAAACTGTGTCACACTAAACCATTTTAGGAATTCTGCTATGGCTAAGGCTGGAGTGCATGGGTAGGTAATGCCCTGTCTAATTAAAAGAGGCAACAAAAGGCTATCATCAACTGAGAAGAGGTACGAGATGCTTGCCACTATGGAAGAGGAGGCTACCATTGTAGAGGTGCTGACCCATGCTGCTACAGTCATAACTCCTACCCGTGACTCAGTTTGCAAAGACCAAGGGACTTACTCCAATATAGAAACTGAGGTTCTGCATGGTTTAAAGGTGTTTGACCAAACTCTATATGAAAATTTGAAAGAGAGGGGAATTTTAAAAGGGATTGATGAGCTGGCTCCTAAGATGGGGTATCCTTTTTTCACTAAAAAGACTAATGCTAAAAAGTGTGGACAGCAAAGAAAACATAAGAAGAAGAGATCCAAACGGGTTGGGGTGTGGTTAATTTGAAATTTGAAACCATGGTTATTTTTTAATAAGACATGGGTTTGTATCGAATTATTTTTGTTTTGGGAATTGGATTAAAACAGATCAAAATTGTTATTGGTTAAATTCTAAAAAATAGAATTATCAGGAACAAGCAAACATTTTTATAATTGTTTACAGCAAGTGGAGGAGGGACTCTTTTATAGGTAAAGGTGAGAAGGGAGGCGAACCTTTCCAGCTAGGCTATGGTTGCAATAACCTGACCCACTCACTCCATCCAGTGGCTTGGGTGAGGTAAATTGCTAAATACTTCTACTAACATGGGACTTGTAAAGTTCGACTTAGCCGATAGCCCCTCACAATCTTATGTGCATACAAATTTAGATATGCGGGCATCTCTTCCTAGAAAATCCGTTCATCATAATTCATCTCTGGCCACTATAATGCCAAAATTCAAATTTTAAGAGAATAAGAATTGGATTTTGAGGGACAAATACCCCTGCAACCATCAATGAAACCATCAACCATGGATTTGTTTTGTATCTACAAGACACATATTTGACTTTCTTGAACCATCTCAACTTTTGGAAACAAAATTTTTTTTTTTGCTTTTTTAATTCCTTCATTATTATTATTATTATTTTTTTTTTTATGTTCTTTCAAATCTCTCTTTTCATCGGATACTTATTGGGTAGGAAACAAGCAACGAATAAAAGGAAAATCATATTTTTGTGGGGGTAGCATGGTCTTTCCACCTCTACTATGTCTAGATGTGTACCTATCCCAGCGGGGAGGGTTCTTTTCTCCATAAATAAAATAAAAATATTCTTTGCTACAAGGCATATAACTTATTCTCCTTTTCTCCCCGTCCTGTTTTTTTTTTTCTTTTTTTCTTTTCAAACACTTCCTATTCAGGTAGCTGGAAAAGCAAATTTTAATTATTTTCTTTATCTCCTTTTCGCTTAACTCTAGTCATCAATGTTTAATGTAGCTGTTTTGTAGCTTGCATATATTTTATTAGGAGAGAAATAAAATACAATCGATTCTTGTGCTCCAATGCACGTCCATGAGTTGAGGTGCATGTCCTAATCCTATTAGTTAGATGCCACATTGGCCCAACAAGCCAACAAAGTATTAGAGAGGTGCCAAATCGATTTTCTCTTAAGTTATTTATTTATTTATCAATTTTTTTTTATTGTAAACATTTTTATTTTAAAAAAAAAAAAAAAAAAAAGCCCCACAAATTCAGCCTTGTCCTTTTGACTTTTGGATGGATGACATGTCCCCTAATGTTGGCCACACGAAATGGGAAAACACACTCCATTGAAATGAAAATTTTCACCCCTATTGATTGTTGAATATTCTCGTGCTAATGCAAGGCCCACGCAGCCTGACCTGACCTAATTGTTTAATTTAAGGGATTAAGGTATCTGGGAACATAGTCCATGCTAACACTCCCTGAGTCTATATCTCTCCTCCCCATAATAAGGGACAGATATGTCAATTTATAGAAAGAGATGAGAAGGATAGAGTCAGGGGAATCAGGCACTACAAGACATTTCATAAATGTCTGAAGTGGCCTACCTTTCCTTCTGATGGGGAGAATTTTCAGGGTTGGATTTGGAAAGATGTTCTTTCGGTTCTTTTTTTTGTTTAAATTGGTTTTGATTTTCGTTTTTGGTTAACTCTCCTTCAAGTTGCTTCTTCCCTGAATTTCTCCAATGTAAAAATTTGGATAATCTTTAATTGCCAAAATTGAAATCCTTATTTCAAAAGGAAGTTTGATGAGCTTCGGTGGAGCATTCCATTACTTGGTTTAACAACTATTATGGTTTTGTCTTCTTTTTATTTTTCTGGACTGTTATTACAGTTTTACTCTTGTAATCTTTAGCTTTATATATATATATATATATATATATATATGAATGGAGTGGGAGTTATAAAACAAAAGTTGTGACTCCCAATCAGTTACACATCTATCGCCTCTCTCTTTCTTCTTCTTCTCTTTTTTTTTTTTTTTTTTTTTTCTAATATTTACAAAGCTAAATATATTGCAAGGCAGGTAAGTTAAAAAAACTCGAATATTTTTTTGGCACATCTTTGTTTTACTTTCACTTTTAAATATATATAGATAGTAGATTTAGGTGAAACAAACTAACACATACCTCATCTTTGAAACAATTTCAATTGAATGCACTTGTCTCCCAATTATTTATACTATTTTTATGCAAAATGTGTTTCCATGAGTATATACGTTATAATAAGCCTTTTAAAATGACCCAATTGATACCGATACTTTAATCCTCGGGTAGACCCCAATGTCCCTTACGTGTCAACTTTCAATTGAAATGAAGTAGGCCAAGTGACAAAATAAAAATAAAAAACAAAAAAGGCCTTGAAAATCCACTGAAGAATTAAAAGAGATCAATGATTGAGAATACAAAGAAATATGAAAATACATTGAAAGATATATGATTGAATCTGAATTTTATATTTAATAGATTATCAGTCTAGATTATTTCCTAGTTATCCAACCATCAAAACTGTCACATCACCCATCCAAGTGGTAAAACTTAGAGCCAGTCTAGAGATAACCTCTAGAATTGTTTTACTACTTTTCAGCCAAGTTGTTTGGATTTGAATAAGCAAATAAACAGTCTACTAGCATATTTGGCAAGGTTTAAAGTCACTTACACAATCAAGAATATAAAAGCTCCCATTTTCATTAAATTCATTTCCCTTCACTTGTTACCAGATGGAGCTAAAATCAGTCATTTATTTTCTGAATTAGAACAAAATAAATCAATATAAAATTTGTTCGTCACAATATAGGTACCAAAGATAATAATATAAATTGAAATTCTGGACATATTGTACCCTTGTGTTAGACTTAGACTGCATTTGATAGTCATCTAGAAAAATGTTTTCCGAAAAAAACAAAAAAAAGGGAATAGAGCATTTGGTGTCTTTTTTCTTCTTCTTCTTCTTGAAGCTAAAAATGCAAAATGATGAAACGACAAAATCTTGTTCCTCTATTTCGTTTAAAATGATGAAACGACAAAATCTTATTCTACTATTTCGGTTTCATTCCAAATATAGATAAAGTAAACAACTAGGATAATCGTTCTTGAAACAGGTTCACCAAACAACATTTTTTTAAAACAGTATTTAGACACAGAAATTGAAAATTCTATTTTTGACAAGAAATATCGTTTTTGGAACTACATGACTACCAAATGCAGCCTTAGAAAACTCTGCAACATGAGTGCACTTCCCTGGGGCTTAGGCTATTCAAGTATTTCTTAAATCCCCTCCCCGGTGACAATAGTCTATTATTTCATCTATTTTGTATTTGATCTATCAGATTGGAGTCATTGGATTGAGATTTCAACCATAATTAAACGATTATGTAAATGCACTAGGTTTGGGCCCATTGGATTGCCTTGAACAAGCAGAGTTTAAATACATAAATCAGCCCTGGTCCGGTCAATTTCGGTCTAATTCTAATTTAAATTGGACAAAATCAGCTAATGCAGGTAAAATTTTCAATACAGCAATACCGTTACTAATACCTTGATCAGCAGATTCATGTCCAAAAACTAGATTTAAGATCAGATAAAGCCTGATTTGGGCCGATTCTTAACAATTTCTACCTGATCTGGAACGGAATTGGCTAGAATTGATTCGGTTCCAGGTTCTTTTATTTAAACCCAAGTTGTGACCCAAGACCGATATCTTTATTAACTCTTGTGAAGTGCTTTGTCTTCCACTAACTTTTGAAGATTCCTTTTGAGACCAGTTTAATTATATTTATTCTTTGCTGATGAGGATGATGAGTCAAATATAGGTATACCTTTTGTTTGGCTTTTCTAGTTTTAATAGTGTAAGAGAGGAATCTTACTATTTAACAAGAGGTAGTTTGAAATTAATGTGAAAGGTCATGTATTATTAGGTAGAAGTTAGCTGTAAACAATGCTCTGTTAATGCTCACCAGAAAAGAAGCACTAATAATATCACATGGATTTATATAAGAATTTACAAATATCTCATTACTAGGAAAAAAAAAATCTATTTATGTGGGTCATTACAAATGATAAGTGGGCCACAAATATTCTTCGGAGTAACAAGAACTTGAAGAGGATAGTTTAAATGATTTGATATTCCGGTAGCTTCCGTAATATTCAAGTCCTGCCCACTCAATCTCCAAGTCAAACTTGTGCAAAAGATTAGCGATTACAAGTTGAACAATGCCAAAAGCGAATTGAGCTCCTGAGCATCCTCGCCTGCCTATCCCAAATGGAATTAATTAAAATCAACATGGGCATTAAAATCAACAGAGGCATCATTCAAGAACCTCTTTGGTTTGAACTTCTCAGGTTCATCCCAGGACACAGGTCCCTTCCAATGGCCCATGCATTGATTATTACCATTGTGTTGGTTGGAACATCAAACCCTTGTATATTGACATTTTCTGTCAATTTACGCGGAGTCAATAAAGGGAGTGGAGGATGCAGTCTTAGTGTCTCCTTAATCACTGCATTCAAATAATGCATTTGTTTTATATCAACATTTGCAATATTCTCTTTGCCCCTTGTGACCCCCCTTACTTCCTCTTGAACTTCTTTCATTACTTCTGGATGCTTTAAAATTTCTACCATCGTCCATTCTAGAAGTGTATACTTGTGGGATCAGTTCTAGCGCCAAATATATCCTATAGGATAAAAAAAGACAATTAAAATAAATAACACAATTTTAGTTTAAACAACAATTTTAGGGTACTGTGCAGTTGAAGCAAGTGTAAGTACGAATAAAAAAAATGAAATTAATATATAAATAAAAAATAAATAAAAAGATAGGCTACTGTGTAACCAGCCATGTAGGTCTTTGCTTTTTTTTTTATTATTATTATTATTTTTTTTAATATTAAAAAAATTGTGGGGCAGAAGGGTTGAACCTGAACAAATCATCTCTAACTCAACTCTGCTACTGCTACTGTAACTCACAATGGTACATTAAGGAAAACATATGCCACTAAACCAATTGGAGTTGGGAAACTTATTACATAAACCATATCTGTATTGGCTATGATGAACCACACCACCCCAGGTTACACCGAAAACAACCGGTCCCGGAATTTTCTCTTTCTGGCCTCTCTCCAGAAAGGCCACTGTCTACGTGGCTAATTCAAGGGATAGTGGGGCACTATGATCCAAAAACCAAGGGGTCTCCCAGAATGAAGAGGGTGCCACAATAAGGGAGTTCGTTGAAAATAACCTAATTCAGAATCCGGTGGGCTTTGAGCTGTGATTTAGCCGTCCATGATGCTTATCTCACACATTCCAAAATCTCTCATTTCTCTCTCTTGAAAATAACGTATCTCCTCTCTCTTCTCTCTCTCTCTCTCTCTCTCTCTCTCTCTCTCTCTCTCTCTCTCTTTTCCTTCCTTCCTTCCCTGATTATATTTCTTTCTTGGCATTTGTAATCTGAGAAGAAAAAAAAGGAGGAGAGGAGCTGAAAAAGAGAAGAAGACAAAGGAAGAAAGCATCAAATGTTCCGTGTGAGTTGAAGAAGAAGAGCTTCCTCTACCTGAGCAGGAGAGGCTGCGCTTACAAGCCCAGCCACACCTCCACTACGTTGACCACCACTCTCTGAGAGCAGGAAAGAACCAGAAAGGGGGAGGATTTCAAATCGTCCCTGCACAAGCAATATACAAGAGAGCTTTAGATTGTAAACTTCAGAAAGAGATAAACCAAACTGATAAATAAAAAAATTCATTACCTTCTTGAAATCAATGTTGGTCGTGGAAAGTAGAGGGAAGAAGCAAGAAGATGGAGGAAAAAAAAAAGGAGAGAGGAAGAAGGGGTGGCTGAAGCATTTGGATGAACGAGTAACTGCTATCTATCTATTAATAGGGTCTGGTGGGAAGAAAAGTAAAAAAAAAACCCTCAATTCCAATGGGTTCCACATCATTTGTTGAGATGGTGGAGAAGAAAAGTAAAAGTAAAAGCGGTGGTGGACCTGCACCGGCTTATGTTTCTGTGGCTTAGTTTGAGTCCAGCCAGCCAGATGGGTTCTACTGTGATCCATTTAGTGGTAGTTTCTTTATTACTGTTTCGTATCATTGGTACTTTTTTGTATTTTCGTGGTGTTTTTGTGTCTTTTACGTATTTTCGTGGTGTCTATTAGCCACTCTGTCTCTCTGTCTGCTATAGTAGTAATGAATTAGGAAACCTTCTGCATAGCAGAAGGACTCAGTTGTTCTTAATTTTCTTCATTTAGTAATTTGTCTCTTCTATGTATGAGAAAGCATTTCATGAAGTTTAAGCATTCGACTTTGAGTTTTTCTTCTCTGGTTTTGATGATATGCCCTAGAAAATACGTGGGAACCTTCCTAGCTATAGCTGTTACTTTGAAACCTTGCCTTTTTTTAACTGTTTGTTGAATTGTTCTGTGGTTGGTAAAAGAAAGAGAGAGAGAGAGAGAGAGAGAGAGAGAGAGAGAGAGAGAGAGAGAGAGAGAGATATGTTACAGGGTAGGATGATATATAGGATCTCACGTAAAAGAATAAAAGGGGAGATCTTTACCTTCCCTTCTGCCATGGTAAAGAATCTTGGGATTCTAGTTTGGTGAGTTGGGGATGTGATCATGCGAACGCTAAATGCTCAATTAATGACCAGGCCCCACGCAGATGTGACAAGTGAATGTGATCTTTGTTAACTTCTTTTACCTTTTTCCAAAGATTAAAAAAAAAAAAAAAAAAAAACCCCACAGATTCAGCCTTGTTCTTTAACTTTTGGATGGATGACCATAATGTTGATTGCACAAAAAGAGAAAACGCACTCTAGTGAAAGAAAAATCTTACCCCTGTTGAATGTCTTTGTGTTGATGCAAGGTCCATGCAGTCTGATAGACCTGATTGTTTAATTTTTAAGGTATTGAGGTATCTGGCAATATAGTCTATGTTGGTACTCTTTGTGTCTATATCTCTCCTCCCAATAATAAGGGATAGATAAGTCAATTCATAAAGAGAGGAGAGAGATAGAGTTAGGGGGCACTAAGCTTACTCTACACTCTTAGAAAAAATTCATTTTCTCAACTTTTAAATGTCAAACTTTGAAATAATCAATCCACTCATCAAGCAAAGCAACAAATCTATGAGTTGAATCGAATCGAATCAAATCAAGATGTGTCAGACTTTTAGGGTTTCAATCAATTATAATTGCAAATACATTGAATCACTTATACCTAGTTTCAAACTTTGCAAATACATTGAATCACTTATACCTAGTTTCAAACTTAAGAAAAGTACCACTAATTTGAAACTCAATAATTGCATGCATTTTCCATTTTTGAAAATCATCAACTGCTGTTACTTTTGATAATGTTTGTCAATTTAGGAATCCAACCCCCTACCCCCAACTTGACACAAACGTAACAAAACCTACCACAATAACTTAAGGTAGTCTACGTAGAACAAGGCTGAAATAGCAACAGCTAGCTTGGTTGCTATATATAGTTTCCACTTCACACAGAAACCACATAGTCATACAATTATTTGTATCATAATAATGCATGCAATTATTTGTGTTTGCACCAATACCATTTCCATACAACAGAGAATAATAATAAATAATCTGGAACAAGAAAAATGCAAGGAGGAGAGAGAGTGTCTGGCGATTTGGGAAGGGATTCAGCCGACGAAGAAGAATGTGATGGAAGTGCTAGGGAATCTCCTGATCGAGGTCCAGAGGTTCTGGTCACTAATGGTTTACCGGAGGTGGTGATGAATAAAAGATCATATGCAACGGTAGTGGGAAACTCTTGAGGGAATTTTCGACGCATAATCATTCCCCAACAAGACTATGAATCCAAAAGGCAAAACTTTCGTTTTGCATTGATAGGGAGAGTGAACTTCCGTCTAATTTCACTTGATGCTTTGAGGGAGGAGGCACGTGTCAACTGGAAACTCAGTAAAGGCGTGACCATGCATCCCCTTGGGAAAGGTTTTGTAATCTTCCAATTTCAATGTGAAGGTGACAAGTCTACAGTATGGAGGAGGAGTCCATTATGAGTAGGAGATCAGGTTATCCGATTCCAACACTGAAAACCTGACTTCAATATCCACGAGAAGCAGACATTCACAAAACTTGTTTGGATCCATCTTCCGGATCTTCCTCTCGAGTACTGGCATGAGAACGTGCTATTATCTATTGCGAAGGTAGTGGGTCGCCCTGTGGCTTTAGACCGTAGGACAAGGGAAGGTCTTCTAGGGTACTTTGCAAGAGTGCTTGTTGAAATTGATATATCAGAGACGGCTGTGAGGGTTGACGAAGTTCAGGTCGAAAGATTAGAACCAGGTACTGCTAAGGTATTTGGTTTTCGTCAAAAGGTGGTGTACGAAGACAATGTTGAGCGATGTGGGTACTGCAGGCGCTTGGGCCATCAAATATCGGTTTGTAGATTAAAGAAAGCAGAGGACGGAAAGCAATCTGCCAAGGACAATGCAGCATTAGTCCCAGGGGCGGTGTTCATGGAAGATGGAGTCAACCCGGAAAGGGTTAACTCGGTGGTGGAGTTACCATGTTTAAGTGGGGATTTTATTAATGCAAATCAAGACAATCCAAATTTAGGGAATCATCATGATTCGGTGGAAGGTGGAAATCTCCAAGTAATTTTGGAAGCTCCTTTAATTACTCCAAATGAAATTGGAAAAGAGGCTGTCACGTTGGTCAATGAAGAGGATTTTGAAATTCAAAATTCTGTAGAGAAAGATCTTCAAGACCCATTGGATAATTCATTAGAGAATGGGTCAGATTTGGTTTTAGAATATGGATCCTCTGATGGGGACCCGCTTCCTCCCTGCCCGCCCATTGAAGTCACAGACCATGGTGTGATGAACGGGTCTCAGAGTGAAGTTCAGGGACCTGATCTTAGACTCTCTACCCGTCAAAGAAGAGGGCCGGTGGTGGCTGGTCGTGGTCGTTCAGGTGGTAACCAGATGGGGCGGCAACCTCTTCCTCCGGCGGAGTCTCTTTTGGAGCATATTGACCCCTCAATTTCTGATCTAAACTCAAGGGGTCTTCTCTCAATCACGCATTCAGACATGAGTGTTGTGGATAGGGAAGCTCTGTTGAGGGAGAAAGAAAATGGAGGGAAGGCGGCGGCTGTAAAGCAAAAGAAGAAGGGTGGTGGTCAGACTAAAATGTCTGACAAGCTTTCGGCGGCAAATTAGTGATCCATGAGGGTCTTTTTCTGGAATATTCATGAAGTGAGGAAGGCTGCTGGTAAAAGGGCCTTACGAATGCTGGTGAAGGAGTTTTTCCCAGATATTTTATGCTTGGCTGAACCTATGGTTCAAGTGAGTAGATTCCCCGCTCTGTTTTTCAATAAGTTGGGTTATTCTTTTGATTTTATTCACAATAATAGGCAGAATAAGGTTCCAAATTTGTGGATTATTTGGAAGTGTGGGATAGCTCGTCCAATTGTTAAAGCAATGTCGGAACAACATATTTCAGTGGAGTGTGATTGGCCTGGTAGCAAGGTCGGCCTATCTTTTGTTCATGCGAGTTCTTTCAAAGTAGTTCGTCGCCAGTTATGGTTGGAGTTGGAATCGCAGGTTTCATCTGCGATCCCATGGTCTGTTCTTGGAGATTTTAATGCAACCTTGCTTTCCAATGAAAAAAGGGGGTCAGGAACCTTTAACCTTGGCTCTGCTGCAGAAATCCAGGCGATGATAGATGCTTGTTTGTTATTACCAATTTCATCTACTGGAAAAAAATTTACCTGGACAAACAATAGGAGAAGAGGACATGTGGCAACAGTGTTTGATCGCAGCTTTTGTAATGAAAAATGGATAGATTTTTTCAGAAATGTTATGCAGCGTGTCTTGTTGAGTTCGGTATCAGATCATGCTCCGTTGCTTGTAATTTCTGATATTGTCTCAAAGTCGAATAACATTCCATTCAGGTTCCATGGATTTTGGATGGAAAATGAAAATTTTCTTCCAGTGGTTGATGAGGCGTGGAAGATGCAGATAAAAGGTGACCCTATATATGTTTTATCGGCAAAGCTGAAGAGAGTAAAGGGGGTGTTAAAGGTATGGGCTCATTATTCCTTTCCAAATATTAATATGGAGTTAGAGCGGGCAACGAAGGCTTTAAAATCGATCCAAGACTCAATTGAAGAATCAAGTATGTCTGATGATCTTTTCAATAAAGAGGCTGATGCTAAAACGGCCTTGTTGATTGCCAGTCGTAGACACGAGGCTCTTTGGGCTGAGAAGGCGAAATTGAGATGGGTGAAAAATGGAGACTGCAACTCCAAGCTTTTTCATCTCTCTGTGAAGATGAGGAGGGCGAGAAATCAAATTTCTGCTTTAAAGAGGGAGGATGGGTCTTGGGTCTTGGATCAAAGGGGAATTGCTGAGTATAGTGCCTCTTTTTTCGAGAAGTTTCATGAACCAACTAGCATTATAGAGCATCCTGATCTTCTGGATTGTATTCCCAAAATTTTGTCCAATGAAGATGTGGCTAGTCTAGAAGCGATTCTTGGCAGAGAAGAAATCAAAAAAGCAGTGTGGGATATGGATCCTGACAGTTCTCCTGGTCCTGATGGATTTCCAGGAAAATTCTTTAGGAAATGTTGGGAGATAGTGGAGACAGACTTCGGTAAGACAGTTGTTTATTTTTTTCAAATGGGATACTTGCCCAAAGGAATAAATAACTGTTCTATTTCCTTAATTCCAAAATCTGATGGTGTTTCCTCTCTGGATAAATTTAGGCCAATATGCATGGGTAATTTTTTCTGTAAGATTCTATCTAAAATTATGTCCTCCAGGCTTATGCCTCTTTTGCCACGATTGGTCTCAGATGAGCAGGGTGCATTCCAGAAGGGTAAGATTATTTCTTCCAATATTAGTCTGGCCTCGGAGCTGGAAAATCTTATGCATTCCGCTGTGAGGGGTGGAGGCATGGGATTGAAATTGGACGTGCAGAAGGCATATGACTCCTTATCATGGAAATTCCTTTTTGCCTCATTGGTAAAGTTTGGTTTCTCGGACGAATGGATCTCTTGGATCCAGCTTCTTTTAAGCTCTTCCAGGTTATCTGTTTTAGTGAATGGAGGGCCAGTGGGTTTTTTCCCAGTGGGCAAAGGTCTAAGACAAGGAGATCCTATTTCTCCATTCTTATTTATCTTGGCAGAGGAGGTGTTCTGCAGAGGTTTGAAGTTGCTAGTAAGGGATGGGAAGCTGAAGTCTCTCCCGGGACCTCGAGGTGTGTCCATTCCCTCTCATTTATTTTTTGCAGATGATATATTTATTTTTATGAATGCTTCTGCAAAATATGTGAAGAATCTCCAAGATTTCCTAGAAAAATATCAAGCTTTTTCAGGGCAGAATTTCAATCTGGATAAAAGTAGCCTGTTTTTTGGGAAGGTGGCACCCCACAGGAAACAATATATTTCTTCTCTACTAGGTATAAAATCAGAGAGGCTTCCGACGAAGTATCTAGGCGTGGAAATTTTCAAAGGAAGAGTGAGGGGATCTCATCTGTTACCTTTGCTAGATAAGATAAAAAGTAAGCTAGCTGGATGGAAGGGTAAGCTGCTCTCAATGGTGGGAAGAGTGGAGTTGGTGCGATCTGTGATCTCTAGTATTCCTGTACATAACTTTGCAGTATATTGGTGGCCAGACCATTCTATTAAATTGGTGGAGCGGTGGATGCGTAATTTTATCTGGTCAGGTGATATGGAGATTATAAAGAAAATAGTGGTGAATTGGGGCGATGTGTGCAAACCAAAACAGGAAGGGGGGTTAGGCATTCGCAGATTGCGAGATGTAAATTTTGCCTGTCTAGCAAAGTTGACTTGGTAGATTAAGCATGAGGAGTCCTCTATGAGTAAGTTCTTCCGGGGTCGCTTTCTAAAAGCAGACGGATCTCTAAAATCTAGCCATATCTCCTCTTCGATTTGGCCAGGGATAAAGAAAGTCTGGAATTTTTTGACTTTAAATGAGCAGTGGACAGTAGGTAATGGGCAAAAAATTGATTTTTGGAAGGGCAGGTGGTTGGATCATCTCTCCATTGAAGAAATGCTTCTGAATGATTGGCGGTCACAGTGGGAATTTAAAGGCAAAAGTCTGCGAATTTATCCATAACTTTAGATGGGAATTTCCTCAGGTAGCATCTAACTTCATGAAAAATATTACAAATAAAGCAAAATTGATCTATATTTCAGGCATGGAGGATGAATGTCATTGGTGCCCTGCTTCAGCAGGAGTTTTTTCCATAAAGTCAGCCTGGAAAGCCTGTAGAAGAAGCTCGCCTAAGTATAGATGACCAGCAGGGTGAATGTGATCAATGAGTTTTTTCTGATCAATCTCCATCCAAAAACTGCTTGACGTGGTTGAATAGAGGACTTCCACACCAAAGATGACCAGCAGGGTGAATGTGAAAAGGAGGGGTGTCTCTCTGCCTTCAAAGTGCAGTTTTTGTGGTAAGTTGGAGGAGTCTAAAAATCATTTATTTTATGAGTGTAGCTTTGCTAGCTCTATATGGTCTCGGTTCTGTCAATGCTTTGGTGTGTTGAGACCAACTTTTTCTGATGAATCTCATCTGATTTCTTGGTGGAAACTCCAAGCAAAATCAGTGTCATTGAAAGGGGTGTGGAATAAGGGTTTTGTGTTAATCCCTTTTTTTATTTGAATGGAGAGAAATTCCAGGCGGTATGAAGGAGTCTCTTTTTCTGAGCAGATTTGTTTTTTGAAAATAAAAAATGAAATTCGCTCTCAGACACCAGCCCATTCTGGGGTGGCTGTTTCGATTGAAGATTTGATGTGCGCTAGAAGGTTGGGATTTTCAAGGGTTCAACGCCAGCAAAAAGAGTTATTTGAAATTTTTTGGTGTACTCCTCCAACAGGATGGGTCAAATTAAATTCTGACAGCTGCTCGTTGGGCAATCCGGGAAAATCAGGTGGGGGAGGTCTTCTGCGCAATGAGAAGGCTGAAGTGTTATATAAATAAAGAAAGGCAGCTCACTTTCTTGCTGGAATCTGAATAAGTTGCTGTTTTTACTCGGATTCCCCCCCCCTTTTGGCATTAAAACCGAGAAACTTAGAAGTCGGACAATTTTACTTAGAGTTGGGAGAATGCATAGTAATATTGATTAAAGTATTGGTACATATGTACAAATATATATTTGATTAAATTATAATTTGAAATCTTACACTTCTGCGCAATGAGAAGGCTGAAGTGTTATATAAATAAAGAAAGGCAGCTCACTTTCTTGCTGGAATCTGAATAAGTTGCTGTTTTTACTCGGATTCCCCCCCCCCTTTTGGCATTAAAACCGAGAAACTTAGAAGTCGGACAATTTTACTTAGAGTTGGGAGAATGCATAGTAATATTGATTAAAGTATTGGTACATATGTACAAATATATATTTGATTAAATTATAATTTGAAATCTTACACGTGGCTAATCTGTGTCCTCTCTATTCAAGTATCAGAATAGACACACCATCCATCCACGTAATAGAATAGATTTCTGATGTAATAAAAGGAAAAAAATAGTAGATACTTATGAATAATGATCATAATATTTTTTTTTTCTTTTAATGAATAATATTTTTGGTAAATAATGGCCGACTTTTTTCCTTTTTTCTTGGCATATCCTTTTTGCTTTTATATATTACAGAATCACGCCAATACCAAGTTGGTGGAGATATTGTAGTGGTAAATTCAGGGGTGTCATGTAGCACGATCCCTTACATACGGTCACGTTTGATCCATGATGCAATTTTTTATTTTGGTAATGATCCATGATGCAATTAAAAAGGCTTGGATTCCTTCCTGCTTCCTGCTCCAGCTCATGAGTCATAATAGTTGTTTAGCTGCACTTTCGCTTCGTGGAAGTCGATCTTAGACGGAATTGATATTTCTTGATTCTGCTTTGATGGAATAAGAAACAGCATTTAGGCCATCTTTGGTAGTCATTTAGTTTTAAAAATGATGTTTCATGTTAAAAATAAAATTTTCAATTTCTGTGTCAACGCCTTAAAACAAAAAATGGTGTTTTGTTAAATTGTTTCAAAAACGATTATCTTGGTTGTTCCTTTTTTAATATTTGGAATGAAATTGAAGTAACGGAACAAGGTTTTGTCGTTCTATCATTTTGGATTTCTAGCGTCTTCCTCCCCCCCTCCCCATCGTTGATAAAAAGAATTGAAAAATAATAAGTTCACACCAAATGCTTTATTCCGTTTTTCCATTCTTTTTTTGTTCCATAGAATGGAAAAACGTCAGAAGTGTTTTTCTAGATGACTACCAAACGCAGCCTTAGTAAACCTATTTTAGAATTAATTTTGAAAAACAAAAAGAGCAACAACAGAGTTTGGAACGCCTTTCAACAAAATCAATTCTAGTGTTACAATAGCAAGAAGACATTTAATTGCCATAAGACTGGCTGATCTGTAGAGTGTGGATCAGGTTCTCTTATTAGAACCATTCTTGTACGGTCTAATTCACACAGATTGAATCTGCCATAGGGTTTTTCTCCTTGGGTATATTCCATCTATGTGAATCAGTCCCATACTAGAATTGTTTTCGTACGAGGACCTGTTCCACTTTCTACTGATATTGACATAAGCCTATATTGATCCTTGATCAATTCTGCATTGATATAGATAAAAAAAAAAAAACAAAAAAAAAAAAAAAAAAAAAAAAACAAAAACAAAAACAAAATAAAATTGCAAAAATGCCACATGGCAGGGGAAGACATGCATTAAATAATTGGTATAAGATTGGCCGATCTATAGAGAGTATGGGTCAGGTTCTCTTATGAGAACTATTCTTGTGCATTTGATTTACACAGATCGAATCCATCACAGGATTTCTCCTGAGGCGAATTTCAATTAGTCCTGCACGAAAGGGGACCTAATCCACTCTATTGTTATTGACATAGGCCCATATTGATTGCTTGCGGATCAATCCTTTGTTGATAGTTGATATGCGGGTCAAAGGTTAAAAAAAAAAAAATAAAAAAAAAATCATTTGCTATACAAAAACAAGGGCAAACCCCAATACGGATCAATCCAAATCAATACCAATTGAGGTCGATACTAAATCGTGACAAATATTGGATCAGTGTGTCCGTACGAATCATGGTAAAATAATAAAATAATTCCTTTTTTAACTTTTGTTGGAACAAATCCATCCGATCCGGATGAATATCTTTCAATTCAAACCAATATCGGTCGAGGCCGATATCATATCCGATACTTAGGCAAATTGCAAACCTCTCCTCATCCAACGGGTGGTTCTTCTTCTTCTTCTTCTTTTAATAAAAACCAACATCGAATATGATGGTGGTATCCATTTTGTTTTAATAAAAGCTCACCATGAATAATAAGAGAGCATGGACGGTCTTCTTCAACCTAATTATGTATGATAAAACAAAAACCGCAATCCCGCTCCAGCATGAAAGGAGCGGAGGTGCACCTATTTGGAGAGGCATAGTCGAAAGAGTTGTGGTGGCTGTAGGGGCTTTTTATCCGTTGCACGTTTTTATTTTGCATAGGCGGTTGTAAATCTGGGACTGGTTCTATGCAAGAAGTGGTGAAGCGGAAGGGATGAAGCAGAGAGGGGGCTGGATTCCAAGAGGAAAAGGTGTGGGAGGGATGGAGCTCTGGGTTCCAGGCACAGAAGGTGCGGGAGGGTTAGGTGAGTTGCAGGGGAGAGAAGGTACGCTTTGGGAGGGTGAGTTGCAGGCTGACGAAGGGGGGGTTTCAGTAGGGATTATCTAGCAGAGAAGGTCGGGGGGTTGAAGACGTTTCGACAAGGATTATTGGCTCGTGCAGGTGGTTTGTTCATTTTCAGATTTAACGTTGGGGAGGATAGACTAAAACTTCTTGAGGGTGGGCCTTGGTTTGTCTCTAAAAAAAAAAAAATGGCCTTTGATTATCCGGCCGTGGAATCCCTACGCTTCTCTTGATAAGATTGATCTTTATTCAATTCCCTTTGGATACCTTTGGATAAGTTTACCCAATCTACCATTTTATTATTAGAGTTCTGAATCTTTGAGTAAAATTGGGGGTGTGATAGGGAAGCCCCTTGTCACATAAGACTACAATGACAAAGGAGAGGTAATCATTTACACGCTTGTTTGTGGAGGTAAATGCCAGAGATGAGTTATCGAGTTCAGCAGCTCTGTACAATGATGAGGGGATTGTCTTCATGCATCGGGTCCTTTACGATTGGAAACCTACTAGTTGTGGTAATTGTAAAATCATTGGTCATTCTTCTGGTCAGTGTGGAAGTCTTGGAAGTGCAATTAATGACGATTTGGAAACTCATAAGACCAAAAGGGAACAGAGAGAATCGAGGAGCCCCAAGATGGTTGGGGATGGTAATCATTCCATTGCGGATAGTGGAACTGGTCAAATAATTCTATACAGTCCTAGGTCAACCGATCCGAATGCAACCCAACAAGGCAACAAAATTTCTATTACAGTATATCCTACGCAAAAGAACAAACAGAAAACAAATACAAGAGAGTGAGCGCCAGGGCATTTGTTTATTGTCGGTATGGAAAACTCTAAGGGTATGCAGGGTTGAGCTTAATCTAAGGCCTCGACCCAATCCTATCCCAATTGTAGATACAGGTTTGTTCATTTTCAGAATTTATTTATTATTATTATTTATTTTTATTTTTTTGCTAAAAATCAGCAAAGTATATATTTAGCTAAAAGAAAATTTTATTTATTGTTTTTTCAGTTGAATATAAGAAGTTTCTATAATTAATAGACCAACTAGCATTAGAACTAAATGAAGTGTGGAGAGAAATGAACAAAAAATAAACATAGAATTTATAATTTCCAACTGGATGACCCACCTAGGAGCTCCTTCCTACTAATAGCCTATGTAAGATTGGGTCTAGGCCTTAGATTAAGCTCAACCCTACATATCTCTTAGAGTTTTCCTCACTGCAGCAACATACATGCATTTTATGTTCTTTTTCTTTTTTAGATATAATTCACCACCAACTAAATATCACCTACCTTGCTTTTAGGAGCTGTTTTAAGTCATGTATTGGTCAATTTGACTTCCTCGCGAAGGGATGAAAGAAATCATGGATAAAGGGTTTCGAAGATGGAGGAAGAAGGTTTGAGTGATTGCTTTCTTTGAGTTGTTCCCATTGAAATTTCAGGTCATTAGGGCCATCGCTAATATCAGAAGACCAGTCTATATGTCCTCTCTCTCTCTCTCTCTCTCTCTCTCTCTCTCTCTCGCTCTCTCTTTCTTTCTCTCTGAAGCTCATGTTTTGTAGCTGCCTAGGTTTAGCCTCAATATACATGTGAGAGTCATATATCCACCCTCGCATGGCTAAAACAAAAATTTTGAGAATTGAAAGATGGGATGAGACCCTAACCTATTTCATAGGGTTAGGTTTCGGTTATTCCATGAGTTCCATCGCGACTATGCAAGTACATTCTTTTTCCGGTGACTTTCGAATAACAATTTAAAGACTGCATAAATTGGGCTATTTATTAGTGAACCATTTTAGTTTCTTGGTTTAAATGTTTGAAAGTTGATCCATATATTGATTTGTCATTTGGGTATGTTTCTCTCGACAGGATATCAATGAGAAGATTCTCTCGATTATAGTGAATGAGAAGCAAAAATTAAGACAGTAGAGGCCCAGGAATCATACGATAGTGAATTCATTGTTCTCTTGTTCTGTAGCTTTTTTTTATTATTTATTTTTTTATTGTTATGATAAGTAGTCTTGATTCTTTGACATTATTTAGTATCAATTATTTGTTCAGTTCATGTCCTCTCTTCTGCTGAGAAACTAAGAAAACTGTCTTTTATTCTTTTATTGGCTTCTAATGCCTAAGTCTTTTTAGTGATGTTTCAATATTTTGAATTTGGTCTGTACTTTTATTTTAGTTTTTTTTTATACAACATAACATCAACGTTTTTGTTTGTGTTTTCTATCTATCTATTTATCATATATAACTATTCCCTTTTTTTGTCTTCATTTGTTCGAATAAAATGTTTTATTTCAGCTTGAAAGAAGTGTATGTTAGATGAAAGAACAAATTAGAACTATGACAACTGAGGCTGATATCCTCCTTCCCTGTTCCAATTCCCAATTCTACATATTCATTGTGATATAATCCTCAAAATCTTTGGTTGCATGAAAGTTACGCAGCGATGGTGATTCTTAAGGTGTCCCTCTTTGAAACTTCCATCGATGGCCAGAACATAGGAACCTCTTATTAGAGGAAGAAGGTTATCAAAATCGGATGCTCCCAGGTTGACACTGAGAGGGGGGTGAATCAATGGTTCCAAAAAATTCCTTATTTGCAACCCAACAAAAGCTTCCACTGCACAGTTCTAGATTGGCCGGGGCAATCTCGTAATTACCAATCACGCAAACAACGACACGTCCACCTCACACCACAATGTGGCTGGGTCTACCAGACAATGTCCCACCACTCTGCACAACACGCATTTCAAATATTTGTAGAAAAATAAATGCGAGACTATAACACCAGATATACATGGTTCAGCCAGAGTGTCTACTACAGGGAGGAATACCCATATAGGGTTTCGTATTTCCCCAATACTCAACCTTTTTAACCTCTACAATGGTCTAGGAACCTATCCCTGCTTCAATCAGAGATGCAACTCAGACAAGGGCAACAAACCCACACCCTAGACAAGCTCCAACTTGCTAGGTTCACAATTTTAAATCAATAAAATCCCAACCCAATACATCATTGATCTAGAGTTTTTCAACAATAAACATACTCTAGAATACAAAAATAAGGATTTCGTATACGGGTTACCTCAACCTATGTAAACCCCATTGTTGATTGCTTACTTGATGCTTAAACGGCACTTCGAACGCTCCTTATTCAATTTAAAGCTAAATCAACATGATAACAGCACCCAATAGTAATGTCTCCCCTTTTTATGATCTCTATTGCGACATCAGAGAAGAAAACATAATAACACAATGTCAAGTTGCAAAAACCAGAATTGAACTTCCTCTTATCTCTTTTCCTCTCTCGGTTTTGCTAGTTATTAAGAAGCCACAAATTCTGCCGATAGAACCTCTTTTTATTGCTGAAAACAGAAACCGACTTAAAGAATTAAAGTCATATTCTACCGATTAGACTGCTACTGTGTGATGGAGTCCTCCTTAATCTGTAATTCTACTCAAACTCTTCTTCTCCCCACTTACAATAGAAGCACAACGTGTCTTCTTATTTCTCTCCTTCTTGTTTTATAAAACCGCCACATCACCATAGTTCTAATTCTACTCAAACTCTTCTTCTTGTTTTATAAAACCGCCACATCACCATAGTTGTAACTTGTTTAGGAAACTCCCATGCTTTCAGATTTTAGATAGACTTTGATAGGATGAGTACTTCTCTCATGTATTGGGTAGTATCGATTCACACCAAACTAATATACCATTTTCCTAGTTGCTCTTAGTTGCCAACAATGACAACATATGATCCAATTTCCCAACAATCTCCCCCTTTGGAATTGTTGGCAATATTATTTGAACTATATATGTACTTCTCTCCCCCTTTGACAACAAGTTACAAAGGGTGACGCTGCTCCCCCTATATAGAAGCTCCCCCTGCATAGACTCACCTATAGGAGTGCCCACCGCATCTTCCTATCCTATAGGGATTTGATGTCTCTATGCTTACTCAGCTACTCCCCCTACACACATACCATCTACTGTGCTCGTGGAGTCATAACTCCAAGTTTGTTTCTAAGGGCTTCAAAGATTTTCTTGGGAAGTGCTTTCATGAAAATATCTGCCACTTGCTCAGATGTAGGAACAAAATCCAATCTCACCTCATTTGCATTGACCTTCTCCTTCAGGAAATGATATCGGATGTCAATATGCTTTGTCCTTGAATGCTGCACTGGATTTTTTGAAATATTAATGGCACTCATATTATCACACTTAATAAACACCGGTTTATCATTGTGAATTCCAAAGTCTGTTACTTATCTCTACATCCAAATCACCTGTGTACAACTAGCTACAACGGAAATGTATTCAGCCTCTGCTGTAGATAAAGAAACAGATTCTTGTTTCTTGCCATGCCATGCCACTAGACTCTGCCCCAAAAAGAATGCACCACCACTAGTGTTCTTCCTATCATCCACACTGCCAGTCCAATCCGCATCTAAGAATGCTGTGAGTGTAAAACTTCCAATCTTAGGGTACCATAAGCCATACTCCATCGTACCTCTAAGATATCTAAAAATCCTTTTGACTGCCACAAGATGAGTCTCTTTCAGACTAGCTTGAAATCGAGCGACCAAACACACTGCTTGTAGGATATCAGGTCTTGATGCTATCAAGTGTAGCAAGCTTCCAATCATTGACCTGCAGAGATTCTAATCTATACTAACTGACTCATCACTCGAACTCAACCTGCAACCTACTATCATAGGAGTACTTACTGGTTTGCTGTTCTCCATCATAAATTTCTTCAACATCTCCTTGATGTACTTTGCTTGTGATATAAAGATACCATTCTGTTGTTGGTTCACTTGCAAACCCAAAAAGTATGATAACTGCCCCAGTATAGACATCTCGAACTCTGCTGTAATTCGCTCTGCAAACTGGCCATACACCTCATCATTTTGCCCTCCAAAGATGATATCATCTACATAAACCACCACTACCAGTTGACTTTTGTTCTCTGTCATAACATATAGGTTACTATCACCAATGCCCTTCCGAAGTCCCAACTAATGTAAGTAACTGTCTAGTATGGAGTACCAAGCCCTTGGAGTTTGTTTCAAGCCTTAGAGGGCTTTCTTTAGTCTACAGACCGTGTTTGGATCATCTCCAATGTGAAAACCATCTGGTTGCTCAATGTACACTTCTTCTTCAAGATTATCATTTAAGAATGCAGACTTGACATCCATCTGATAAACCTTGAAGTCTTTATAAACCGCAAATGCTAAGAACATCCGTATAGATTCCAATCTTGCTACCGGTGCAAATGTCTCATCAAAGTCTATCCCCTCTACCTGAGTGTAGCCTTTGCACACTAGTCTGGCTTTGTTTCTAACCACCTGACCATCTTCATTCAACTTATTTCTAAAAACCCACTTGGTTCCAATGATGTTTTTATTTGCTGGTCTAGGAACTAACTCCCAAGTGTTGTTCTTCTCTATTTGATCCGACTCTCCATTCATTGCCTTCACCCAGTTCTCATCTTTAGTTGCTTCCCCAACAGACTTGAGTTCAATTTGAGAAAGTAATGAATATGTAGCAGATTTCATCTTTCTTGTTTGCATTCGCGCTTTAGGATCTCCAATGACCTGATGTGGGGGATGCACTTTTTGCCACTTTTCAAAACTGGGTCCTCCATCTCTCTCTGTCATTGTGTCAGTCTCATGAGCATCTATATCCTCATCATCAGTATTATTTTGAACGTCATCATCTACAGTTGCATCATCATAAAAATCCTCAGGAGTCTGCTCTACTGGTTCTATCTGTTTAGAATAGGATACATGTTCATCAATTCTTACATCTGAACTCTCTACCACTTTTCCTAATCTTTTATTATAGCATCTGTAGGCCTTACTCTTTGAAGAATACCCCAAGAAAATCCCCTCATCTGCTTTGTCATCGAATTTTTCAAGGTTGTCCTCCTTCCTTTTGATGAAGCATTTGGAACCAAATACCCTAAGACAAACCTCTTTTTGCTTACCAAATTAGACAAACCTCTGCACAAGACTTCTTCAGCTATTATAAATAGTAAAGGGGAGATCGGATCTCCTTGTCTTAGGCCCCTCTCCACACCAAAGTACCCAACTGATCCTTCATTTAATAAAACCGAGATTTTGGCAGAGTGAAGGAGTTAATTTATTTTGGTAATCTAAGTATCTGAAAACCCAAACTTCCGCATGACGTGCGAAATGAACTTCCAAGAAATGGTGTCATAGGCCTTCTGAATATCAATCTTAAGCCCTAGAACTCCCCCACGAGTGGTAAAAACATCAAATTTGCTAACTCCAAAGCCAAACTGATATTTGAGTGGATTATTTTTCTTTTCTGGAAAGTCCCTTGCTCTTCAGAGATAATTTTAGGCAGCATACTAGATAATCTCATAGCCATGATTTTTTTGATAATTTTACATAAAAAATTTCCCATGCATAATGGCCGAAACTTATCCAAAGAAACCGCACCCTCCACTTTTGGATTCAATATCAAGAAATTGTTATTGATCCCAAAAGGTATGTGGTCTATTATGAAAAAGAATTTAATAACATTGCAGATATCCAGAGCAATTATATCCCAACATACCTTATAGAATGTACTAGGAAATCCATCCGGACCTGGGGCGGTCTCAGAGTCGAGGTCCCAAATTGCCGCCTTAATTTCATCATTAGATGGCATCTTATCTAGCCCAACCCTATCATTCTCCTCTAGAGATTTAGGAATGCACACCAAGAGGTCCAAGTGCTCATGAGTAGGGGCATCTTTAAGGAAATTTTCATAGAACCTAATCACAAAATCCTCAACTTGGTCTTTATCAGAAAGAACCACACCATTCTCTGTTTTAATCATTCGGATAGTTTTTCTAATTCTTCGCATTTTTATAGAAATATGAAAGAATTTAGAGCACCTATCACCCTGCAGCAGCCACTATATACCAGCTTTTTCGGCCCATAATTTTTCGTAATCTTCCAGTGCCTTGAGGTGGCGAGTTTTTGCATCTGCTTCCCGAGCAAAGAGGGCATTAGTCATCCCATACATCTCAATCTCTCGTCTCACTTCCTCCAAACCTTTTATGGCATCCTCCAATTCGACATTAAAGTTTGGAAAACTATTCTTCCCCCATGCCCGAAGAACTCCTTTAAGTCTTTTTAATTTTTGCATGACTACAACCATGGGAGAGCCCCTAATAACCTCATTCCATGAATTCTTCAAAGTGTGCAGGAAGGACTCATGCTCTACCCAGAACCGCTGGAATCTAAATGGATAGTTTTTTGGCCTTTCTGATGCCTCCGACTGCACCAGGATAGGAGAATGGTCAAATGCCACCCTCTGTAGAACGATCTGATGGACATCCTGGAACATAGATATCCAAGCATCATTAAAAAAACTCTGATCCAGAACAGCTACAACATGTCCCCTTCTTCTATTATTAGACCAAGTGAATTTTCGACCCTGGGTTGGGATTTGCATAAGCAGGCAGGCATCCACTATAGCACCAAAATCTGCCGCCGATCACAGATTAAAGGTACCAGGCCCCCTCTTTTCATGAGAGAGTAGGCCACATTAGCACAAGGGTTAACGGCCACCAGGTCATTCCACATGTCTCTTCGAGTAGCTCGCATGCATTTAGCATGCACAACTATGAAAATAAATTTTTTTTGCTTCCATTGAACCTTCATTGTAATCTGCTGGTCAGATGATGCCACAACAACTGGCTTACACACTCCCCTCCTCCATAGTAACCATAGATTTGCGGGTTTGTCATCTCTATCATTATATATAAAGTTTGAATCAAATCCTTTCATGCCGAAGAAAAGATTAAAATGCATCGCCTACACCATGGGCTCAGCTATGCACAGGAAATCCAATTTTTTTTCTCTTAGAATGTTGCTCAAGGCCAGCTTTGCCGCTGCCTTTCTCATCCCTCTGATATTCCAATAGAGGACAAGCATAATTATTTTTTATGAATAGCAATATGATCAGATTTGTGCAAAGTCTACTCTATATTGGCCACGTGTTTCCCCTTCTTCTATTTGGCTGCCACCCGTGCAGCCTCTTCCCTTTCACATAAAGCATCATCCACCTGAACAATATCAGAATGGGTCACAACTTCTGTCCTGCCCTGCATGTGTATGGGACTAACACTTGTGATTACTTTATCCTGGTTCAGCGAAGAAGCAAAAATTGTATTCCTCGCGAGTTCACGATCAGCGCTTCGTCCATCCATGACAGAGAAGACCTCATGGTCACTCCTTCCAATTAGCGCCAAACCAGTGCCACTGTCATGAGCAATCTAACATTTTTCTTGCTCTTCATGGAGATCAGAAAAAAAAAATAAAAATCTCTTTTGGATTTTACCAGGAAAGAGTTTTTTTTTGGATTTTAGTTCTCCTTTGGATCAATCTTCTAAGATTTCATAATTATATTTTTTTATTTTTTCGTAGAACTACATTCCTTTCCTCTTGAGGCTAAGTAGGAAAAAAAAAAATTAGCTAAAATTCAAGATGACTAATATAGCTAATATTCAAATGGTGTTCAAGTTATGGATTTGCATTTTCAATTCTCATGTTGTTAATGAAGTTAGTGAAATAATATTTTCTTTATAAATGCATGCAACACGGGATATAATTTTTTGAGTGTTTAGGTTATGCCAGTTTTCTTGGTTTCTTTCAGATAGATTACAGGGATTGATACATTTAGGTGGCAAAAGTGTGCTTCTATTAGATTTTAAATTTGTAATGCTTAAGAATCATTTGAGCATCTCTTAAGCCTTTGTTTTTTAGCTCAAATTCTTGTTTGTGTAGTCCTCACTTCACTAGCTTCTATGTACTTAATCTTTATTGGGACGACCAAGCCTAGCGATCTAGATGGAAATATTGCCGCCTTGGCAGTGAAACTGGTGGCAGAAGATGTCAAAGAGATTTCTGATGTTTTGCCTATTGATGAAGTATAAGGTGCTAGAATCTATGAGAAGATATACTTGCACTCATGGAAGTTTGCAAATACACCTGCTAAAATTAGTAACCGCCTAGCATAGGATGTGATTAGCGCCAATCACTACTATCCTTGGCCTTATTAAGAGATTTCAAATCCTTGATTATATGCGACTTACATATAATTTATTGCCACCTGACTACCTCAGTCATATACTTTTTTATCGCTATTAACCATGTAAACAAGCACAAGATAGAAGAATTACTTTATCAACTTTGATGAGATATATGTTTCAAAAATATGACTATTTAAAAGATATAATAGACATGACAATTATTGAATGTACCAGCCATAAGCAAATGGTTATGTTTGTATTTGCGTTAGTTCAAGCTTGAATGTTTTAATTTTCGCTCATTCTTTCATTGATCTATAATCATTTATCTATGAATGACTTTTAACAACTTTTATTCACTTTATTTTCTGCAGAAGAAGATATCGTCCTCCAAATGAAATATGGGCCCAATCAACTTGCCATGATGATAAAAACTTAGAAATTTTGGTTCGGTGGGTGATTCCCATGTGGAAAAATCTGTCTTTCTCTTGTTTTGTATCTCTTTGAACATATTTATAGGACAAACGTAAAATCAAGCACTTGGATGATAACAATGGCTCTCTCTCTCTCTCTCTCTCTCTCTCAATTGGAAGTCTGCGAATACTCCAACAAAAATTAATTAATTCTGGGCAACCAAAATTGAATGCAAAAGCTAAGCTTGTTGGGTACTATTTTACTGAGCTGGTCATGCATTGAATGCCACATCAAGTGATTAAGATATCTGATACTTTTTTTTTTGCTAGAAATCAAAATTGTATTAAAATGGAGAATAAAAAAGATATCAGGGTACAGCAAGAAAAAACCAAAGCAAAAGAAAGAACCCCACCTTCGGCATTGCCATCAGCAGGGACCTCCAAAGCTATCTACAGAATCTAAATCTTGGTTTGGAGAAAGAATCCCATCTAATCTCCTCAATAATATGAGTAGGAAATTCCTCCATGGTTCCAGATAATCCTGTTTTTGCAGCTGATTTTGCGAGGTAATCCGCAATAGGATTGGCTTCCCTGTAGCAATGAGAAATCTTCCATGATATAGAATTGAGGTAGTGCTGTAAAGAGAGCCACTCTTGCAGGGCAAACCAAGGGAGAGACTTGCCTTGAACAGCGGTGACTACTGCCACAGAGTCAGATTCAATCCACAAGTTTGTAATCCTTTGACCCATTGCATGGCGGATACCATGAAGAAAAGTCATGAATTCTGCATAGTAGTTCGTACTGATGCCAAAGAAATGCTTGAAGGAGAATATAACTTTCCCATTGGAATCACGAATGACACCCCCTCCTCCTGCTCGACCAGGGTTTCCCATGGAACTACCATCAATGTTTATCTTTGACCAGGCGAGTGGAGGCTTGCACCAAATGACTTCAAGAATGGAAGGAGGGTCGCCTGGAACTGCATGTAACCCTAGTTTCCTGCAGCAAAGAAGATCAGCAGTAGTCCGAATGACCCCTTTTAAGTTGAGATTAGACTCCTTGAGCGTTCTCAATATTTTCATGAATAGCAGAGAGGCATCCGTACTCTTACCACCATGCCATCGATGATTCCTTTCTTGCCAAATAGTGTCGGTCACTATAATCAAACCAGCCGCCCAAGGATCCTTTACCGACAAAATTCTTCGCTTTCGTTTCCACCAGGATATCAAATCAGCAATGGAGGATTGATCCTTCCAATGAAAACCAAAACAGCTGAAGAAATTTTCCCAAAGGACCCGAGAAACACTACAATTTAAGAAGAGATGGGGTAGAGTCTCAGCATGAAGACCGCACATGATGCATTTGGAGGCTAAAGAGATGCCTTTTTTCCTAATGATATCATCAGTAGTAAGCTTCTGGTGACACAAACGCCAGCCAAAAATTGACTGACGAGGAGAGAGGCCTTTCATCCAGACCAGCTCATGCCAAGGAACCTTGGGATTTCGGCGGCGAATATCATTCCAGGCTGAGAAAGTACTGAACTGACCAGAGGTAGAGAGGGTCCAAATACATGTATCTTTTATGTTACCTCTAGGGATATTGATAGTTGAAGCAGCGAGAAAAAAATCTTGAAGAAGAGAAGATGAAACCGTGGGGAAGTTCCACTCATTATTGTCAATAAAGGCCGCAACTGTCATGGAGGAAGATGCAAACAACTCATCTCTCAAACCTGCCTTTTGTTGAAAAGATTCAGAGTCAACCCATCTATCTTTCCAGCAGTTTATGGAGACCCCATTACCCACCACCCATCGCTCTTTGCTAGAGACAAGAGACCACATTCTTTGAAGGCCTGGCCAAATGGTGGAAGATTTATACCCTTTCTTAAGCTCCCCATTTTTCTTCAAAAATCGAGCATTAATAATGCTGGACAGGGCTGATGTAGAGTGTCTTATATTCCATACCTGCTTACAGAGAAAAGCTTTATTGACATCCCTTAGACGCCTAATTCCCAGCCCTCCTTCTTGTTTAGGCTTGCAGATTGAGTCCCAACTAACTGTAACTCCTTTGGTTGTTTCAGGATCGCCACTCCAAATGAAATTCCTCATCCATCTCTCCATGATGTTCAGTAAAGAGCTAGGCCACCAGTATACAGAGAAGTTGTGGGACGGCATACCAGAAATAACAGATCGAACCAGCTCCACCCTACCAGCCATGGAGAGGAGCTTTCCTTTCCAACCAGCCATCCTTCCTTTAATTTTATCCATCACCGGGAGGAGAGGTTCCCGAGTGACTCTACCCTTGAAGATTTCCACTCCCAGATATTTTGTAGGGAACTTGCAGATGGAGATTCCAAGGGTATCAGAGATGAGTTGCTTTCTATCAAGAGACATCTTCCCCAAAAAAAGTTTACTTTTGTTGAGATTGATTTGTTGACCAGAAAACTGCTGATACTTTGTAAGGAAGTCATGGAAATGTCTGACATATTTGATGGAGCCATTTAAAAAGAAGAAAATATCGTCTGCAAAGAGGAGAAAACTTGGCATTTGGACACCACGAGGACCCTTGATGGTTTGAAGTTTCTTGTCTTGAAGCATAAGGCGGATTCCCCTACACAGGACCTCCTCGGCAAGGATAAATAAAAGAGGGGAGATGGGGTCACCCTGACGCAGGCCTCGCTCAACACCAAAGAATCCAACCGGACCTCCATTGAGCAACACTGAAATTCTGGATGTACGAAGAATTTGATGCAACCGATCAATCCAAGTATCAGGGAAGCCAAACTTTTTCAAGACCTTGAAAAGAAAGCTCCAAGATATAGTGTCAAAGGCTTTCTGGATATCAATTTTTATCCCCATACCTCCACCTCTTGTACCCTCAAACATGAGATTAGCTAACTCTGAAGCGAGGCTGATATTAGTCTGAATAACCTTGCCCTTCTGAAAGGCGCCTTGCTCTTCTGAAATGAGCTTAGGGAGGAGAGAAGAGAGTCTTGTAGCCATAACCTTGGACAAAATTTTGCATGCAAATCGGCCTAAACTTGTCCAGAGAAGTCGCACCTTCCATTTTCGGGATGAGAACCAAGAAGCTATTATTGATACCTTTAGGAAGGGTTCCAGAGCTGAAAAAATTCTTCACAGCACGGCAAACATCAAAACCAATTAGCTCCCAACAATGTCTGAAGAACGCACCAGAGTAACCGTCTGGGCCTGGAGAACTATCAGGGTCCAGGTCCCAAATTGCATTCTTGATCTCTTGATCATTTGGGATGGCTTCCAATCCTCTAACGTCAATCTCGTCAAGGATATGGGGAATGCAGTCCAATAGCGATCCATGGTCAAGGGTGGGGCTGGCTTTATAGATAGCTTTATAGTACTCCTCAACATGAATAGCCAAATCATCCATGCTTGATGTAATTGTACCATCAGTTTTTTTAAGAGAGCGAATCGAGTTCTTCACCCTTCTGATTTTCGCAGATAAGTGGAAAAATCTAGAGTTTCGGTCTCCTTGAGAGAGCCATCTATTTCTTGCTTTTTCTGCCCATAGCTTTTCATGGACAAGGAGAGCTTTCAAGTATCTGGATTTAGCATCAGCTTCCAAATTAAAAAGATGGTCATCAATACCATAGGAATCTATCTGAGATTGAATTTGCTGAAGATCATCTTTTGCAGCTTTTAATTCCGCATCTAGGTTTGGGAACACTGATCTTGCCCAACTTCTGAGAATAGGCTTGAGGCGTTTCAGCTTAAGAGCAAGAGAAAAAATAGGATAGCCATCCACAGGTTCACTCCAGGATTTATTGACCACATCCATAAATTCCTCATGGTCCATCCAAAATCGTTGGATGCGAAAGGGGCAATTTGCAGGTTTCATCATTGAATCCGAGGTAATGCACAGGGGGGAATGGTCAGAAGAAAACCGCTGCATCACCTCCTGGGTACAGTCATGAAAGTGGTTTATCCATTCTTCATTACAAAAAGACCTATCCAGAATTGCCAAAACATTCCCACGCTTCCTGTTATTCATCCAAGTAAATTTATGCCCTTGAGAAGGAACTGAAATCAGGTTGCAAGCATCCACAGCCGCATTGAACTCAGACGCAGACCCAAGATTAAAGGCGCCCGGACCCTTTTTTTCGAACGAAAAAAGGGAGGCATTGAAGTCACCTGTAACTAGCCAAGGAGAGGAGCCAATTGGAGTCGCTGCAAGAGCCATCCATAGCTCTCTTCTAGAAGCTCGGAAACAACTCGCATGTACAAAAGTTATGTAAATAGAATTGTTTCTCCAATTTATACACAGTGAAATAAACTGGTCAGACATGGAAATAATAGTTGGTTTGGTGAGAGACCTCTTCCAAATGACCCATAGGTTTGGGTTTTTATCAGTGCGAATATTATGAATAAAGCATGCATCATATCCCAGTTTATTAAAAAATAAAGAAGGGAAAGCAGCTACCTCCACCATTGGTTCAGCTAGACAAACCACATCAGGGTGCTTGTCTAGGAGAATATTGCTGAGAGTTGCACGACCAGCAGCCTTCTTCATCCCTCTGATATTCCAGAAGAGGGCACGCATCATAGACATTTGGAAGAGGCAATACGGTCAGACTTTCTAGTCTGCTCCACAGTGAACAATTGTTTTCCTTTTTTTCTTGAAACTGTTTCCATGCCGTGGCATTGTTCCTTCTGGAGGGCAGCAGCATCAATGGCGCCAACTTCCGGGTAGTGGAGGGTGAGATGACCATTATCCATAGCACTTGAAGTAATGGAATTTATCACATGATCACTGTGGACAGAGAGTTGACAAGAGCCAGTAATCAGAACTGGATTAGCCGCACAACCTGGAGAAACCAGAATGCCATGTTCTGGAATTGAGTTAGTCTCAGTGGTTTGGTTCACCATATTGGGTTTGTTTGACCCGTGTAAAGGAACCGAACCATCTCTGTTGCATGGGTCATCCAATCGATCTGCAATTGGATTATTCCTCAAATTGGCTGAGGAAGATCCTTCTAAAAAAGGTAACTCAATAGCTAAAGACCCCTCTTGCGTATCCAAGTTTCCATACAAAGCTGGATCACAATTATGGGAGATGGTTGGCAATTTTGAATTTGAATTCTTTCCTATTGAGGGCTCACCACCATTCCTGCCGGAAAACTCCAAACCAGCCGCCCCCAAAGACGACTTCTCCACCCAAACAGCCCCAACAACACCACAAGCATCATCCTTGTCTTTGCGTGCGGCATCGGTGATGCGTTTCTCTTTACAGTTTTGGATGGTATGACCAAGTTTTTTACAAAAACCACACTTTCCCAAAGCGTCTTCATATATGATTTTTTGTTTGAACCAAAAAAGATCACCTGTTCCAGGTTGTCGCCGTTCAACCTGGATTTCTTCCAACCGCTGCACTGAAGTATCCATCTCCACGAGGACACGAGCAAAGTTCCCTATGGATGCATTTCGTGTTCTTTTATCAATGTCCAGGGGGCGCCCCACGGCTTTTGCCATGGAAAGGAGGATCCGCTCGTGCCAATATTCGAAGGGGAGCCCAGGAAATCGAATCCAGACAAGCTTAGAAATAGGAGAGTTATCATGGATATTAAAATCCGGCTTCCACCGCTGGAAGCGAATAAACTGCCGTCCGATCTTGATAGGACTTTGTTTCCAGATGTTTGTCATGTCTTTCTCAGCCTCAAATTGGAATAAAGTGTAGCCTAATCCCATAGGTTTTATAAAAACCTTCTCTTTAAGTTTCCAAGAATTCACAGCTTCCTTCCGAACTTCATCCAAAGAAATAAACCGAAAATTTATTCTGGCCACCAAAGCAAAGCGATATCGGAGAAGACGTTCCTCATAGGCATCTTGGGGAATCACGATTTTAGTGAGATTTCCGGCATGAATAGGGTCAGGTAGGTCGGCAACATCAGGGAGAACGCCTCCAACCGCCTTAGAGAATGATTTCTTAGGGAGGGAAGAAAGGCCAGTATTGCAAACATCCACAATAGGCACAGCAGGTGCAGGCGTGCAACCTGTTCCAAAAGATAGGCGGGGCTGCAGGAAATCCGTAATGAGCCTCTGCTTTGCGCGATCAGGCGGGCGGCCTCCGGCCAGAAACCCAATCTCCTCCACCGTAGAGTTTCTCTCTCCACTTACCATTGTTTTCCTCAATCCACAGTTCGGCTGGTTTGAAAAGGGTGATTGGAGATACTGTCCGATCTCCCCCTCTTGAAATCAAAACGAAACTGAGAAATTTCCCTCACCCTTCGGACGCCGTGAGAAACTCAGATCTGCCCGGATCTGCTCGGATCTGCTCGGATCTGCTAGTATCTGCTCAGATCTGCACTTCTTCTTCTTCTTCTTCTTCTTCTTCTTCTTCTTCTTCTTCTTCTTCTTCTTCTTCTTCTCTTCTTCTCTTCTTCTACCTTGCTGCTGGAACAACCGAACTTTTTTGGTGGCGACGGTGGAATCACAGAGAAAGAGCTTGCAGCAGTGTGAACGGCGGAGCTTACAGCGGCGTGAACGGCAGAGCTTACAACGGCGTGAAACGGCGGAGCTTGCAGTAACGTGAACTGTGGAGCTTGCAGCGGCGACGGTGGAACGACAAAGAAAGAGAGAGAGCTTGCTGCAACGTCAACAAAATGAGAGCTTGCAGTGGCGTGAACGACGGAGTCACTTTCCTTATCTCTCTCTCTCTCTCTCTCCACAAAAGCAACCTCTCTTTCCTGATTACCTCTGATCGCCTCTGGAACTGCGATCGCCTCTCTCCTGAGGGTGATCGGGTCTCTCCGCCGATGATCCTCACGATCGCCTGAGAACTTATGGAACTGCGATCGGTCCTCTCTCCGCCTGATCGACTGCGATCGCCTCTCTTGCTTCCAGATCCGAGAACCTGATCCTTTGGAGGTGGGTTAGTTCTGCTACCTTCAACTCTGCATTCATAAAAATGAGAAGGTCATCTGCATATAACAAGTGTGACAGGTAACTACCTTTCTAGGTCCAAGAATTCCTTTTAGAAAACCTTTGTTACGAAGATCACTTTGACCCCTGCACAACACTTCTTCAAGAATGATAAAAAGCATGGGGGATACAGGGCGGTCCTGATGATGGCTTCTTTCCACCTCAAAGAAACCAGCTGGACCACCATTTATTAGCATAGATAACCTAGAAAATTGGAGAGTCTGTCTAACCCACTTGATCCAAATTTGAGAAAATCCAAATTTACCTAGGACATCAAACAGGAAATTCTCATTCAAGAGTGTCAAATGCCTTTTGCACATCTAGCTTCAACCCTATATTCCCACCTTAGCTGCCATCATGTTTGTGAACTCTGAAGCAACCCCAATGTTAGAGAAAATGATTTTCCCTTTTTGAAATGCACCTTGCTTTTCAGATATGATCCGAGGAAGGAAAGTAGAAAGTAGCATAGCCAAAATTTTCAGAATTAATTTAAAAGAAAAATCCCACATTAATTTGAAAGGACCTTGCTCTGATGCTTATGGACATAACATTTTGAATTTCAGCAAAAAAATGATGCAAATTCTACATTAAAATTTGATGTAATTCCTTCATAATTTGTAAAACACCTAGCTGGGACTCCATTGATGTCTCCTAATATGCCGCCAGCTCTTAAACTCCTCGAGTTGCCTAATGAGCATCCGTCTATATTGAGGTTGAAATACCCTTGAGGAGGGCATTGGCAGATCGCTTCTATAATTCTCATTAGGCTAAAGGGAGCAATCTTCACTTGCAACCTTCTTGAAACTAGAAGATCAAGCATGGACTTTAAATTAACCGATACCAAAGAAGAATATTCTACCAAAACTTTCATCACTGCCTTTACTAGCACAAAATGGGAACGCTCAAATTGTCATACCTTCTTTTGTTCCTTTCAGACCAGAGGTGAGAAGGGATAAGAATAACAAGTGTCAACAATATTTTGGGAAGGGTAACGACCTTGGCCTTCCTTTTCCACCATATGAACAAGTTACTCAATGGTAGGAAAACCACCCCCCCCCCCCCCGAAGACAAAAAATGATTAGTAGCTCTGTCCACACTTTAATGGTGAAATCACACTCCAAGAATATGTGGCGGAAAGATTCCTGATTTCCTTTACAAAGATCACATCTGAATTTGATCCGGGAAATCCAAGGCAAGGATGGAACTATGATATCAAATCCGACAACGGCTGATCAGTATATATGTTCTTTTTTTTTTTTTTTTGGCTAAAAATTAGCAAGTAAAATTTATTTAATATGGAGAAAGAATATAGAGTACAATGAAAATTACCAGACATTGAACTACTAATCCACCTTCGGCATAGTCATCAGCTAGAAAAGAAGTCCAATCAAATTATAATCAAAGATCAGAAAAAAAAAAATTTACAATTATTAATCCACCCTTGGCATGGCCATCAGAAGAGAAGTTGCAATCACATTATGTAAATCTGTATTTGGGTCTCAATTGAGCATCCTATGTAATATCTTCCAGTATGAAAAAGGGGAAGCATCCCATGTTGAAGAAGTTTGTGTGGAAGCTGCATGCTTGCCTAACTTGTCTGCAATATTGTTAGGTTCTCTGTACCAATGCGAAACTGTCCATGTGGTGCCATTCAAAAAGACTTGTAGGTCCACCATTGCTGTTGGAAAGCCCGTGGAATGGTGTTAGTTGGATACATAAAACCGCTTGAGAGTCACATTCAATCCAAAGGTTTTTCCAATTCTTGACCATTGTCTGTCGTAAATCAATGAAAAAAGTGTCAAATTCAGCAATAAAATTTGTTGAAACTCCAATACCGCTTGCAAATCACCTTATATGGCTTCCTTTGTTGTCTCTAAAAACACCACCTACTTCTGATTGACCCGGGTTTCGTAGGGAACAACCATCTATGTTCAATTTAATGAAGCCTTGCTTGGGTGATATCCACATAACTTCACTAATTTGTTGGGTTTCCATAGGGAGGGTCTTGAGATGCAAGTTCCTGAATAGTATAAAATCTGAAACTGTTTTCACAATTATAGATCCCAAGCTGGAAAAATCCACGAGATCGTGTAGTATTCTCTTGATGAGCGTGAGTAGTAGATTTCCCAATGTCATGTCTTCTGCTGTTCCTTTCTTTCCAAAGAAGGAAAGGAATGGTAATTAGGAGAGTTGACCGAGCAGTGTGCAACTGGAAAACAATTGTTTTCCTCTTACACCACGAGAATAGCTTCTCAATAGATGGGAAACCACTCCATTGAACCTGAAAATAGAAGAGAAGTTCTTTCGACACACCAATACTGAAATTACAATAGAATAAGATGGTTTAGGGATTCCTGATTCACATTGCATAAGTTACATCTAGAAACCATGGGCACTCTACATCTGCATACTTGATCATCTGCGGGAGGACGTTTGTGGCAAATCCGCCAACCAAACAAAGAGATTCAAGGGTGCAAACCTTTCAGCCATACCAGAGAATCCCATCCTTGAGTTTGGTTTTCTACCCTAACGCCTTCCCAAGTTGATTTTACTGAGAACCTTCTCGATTCAGAGATGGACCATGCCCTTTGTCTAGCACTACTGTTATTGGAAGCTCAATACTTTTAATCTGATCACAAACCACCTTTAGGGTGTTATTTCAGACCACATGGAGAGACCACTATCTATTGCCGATGAAGTCTGCTACTGAAGTTGAGAGATCAAGATGAGAAGGAATTTATATTGAGCATATCAACTATTTTGGAGCCCTTCAACTAGCGATCATGCCAAATCTGATAGAGGTCTCGTCGCCTATAATCCATCATTCATATTTACCAATAAAGTCCCATACCTTGCGAAGACCAGGTTGAATAGAGGAAGTTGCATTCTTCAGAGAGCCAGTCCTAGCAACCAAACGACCCCTTAGGAATTTCCCATACAAAGATTGGTCCAGCTTTGCTAATAAGGCCATCTAATGTCATGAAGTCTTCTAATACCCAATCTGCCTTCATTTTTTGGCTTGCACAGAGCATCCCATTTGACCATTATAGATTTTGAGGATAAAGCATCTCTAGACCATATGAAATTATGAATCTAGCTTTCCATAATAGGAACAACAGAAGAAGGCCAAAGAAAACTGGAGAAGTTGTGAACATGAATACTGCTCATATATGTTCCTATAGTTATATATGTTCTCTTTTTTGGCAAGAAAATCATGTATATTAATTATAAAGAAGAAGAAAAAAATAACAAATATATTACATCAAGAGGAAGAGCAAAGTAGCCCGAGCCTCTCAACTAGAAGAGAAAGGAATGTACAAGTTCCACCTTCAGCATTGCCATTAGCAGAACAAGACAACCATAGACTCAACCTCCCAAAAACAGACTTATTAAATCTCCTAACTAGATCTAGAATGTGGTCGACCAAAGGCATCCATTTCTAAATCCATCTTCACCAGCGCCGGCCAGACTGAAACCGGCAAAGAGACTTCAAACCGAGCAGCTGATTTTGACAAGTAATCAGCAACTGAATTCGCTTCCCGATAGCAGTGGGTAATTTTCCACTCCACCGCTTCCAAGAAAGGCAAACAATTTATCCATCTTTGACGAGCTTTCCGCGAGGTTTCCTCTTAAGAAAAAGAATAACAACCGCCAACTGAGTCACACTCTATCCATAAGCATTGGATTCACAGATGCTGAGCAAACTCAATCTCAATCATCAACGCCAAGAACTCCACCTCAAAATTCATTTGAACGCCTAGGAAATTTCTGAAATTAGCAACCACCTCTACCTTGTCATTCTTGAAAACTCCACCTACTCCAGACTTCCCTGGATTACCAATAGAGCATCCGTCCGTATTTAGCTTTAGCCAGCCACCCTGAGGAGCACACCAGAAAATTTCAAAAATTTCTCGAAGTCTTCTCCTCACCCCTGAAAAGCCCAATCTTTTAGCACTCAACAAGTCCAGAGCTGAGATGGCTGACCCTATGTGAATCAGAGATTAAAAGCTTATTTCATTTCGCATAGCACCAAAACATTGCTCAATTGATTTGCTTGTATCGTCATACTTTCAGACATTCCTCTCCAGCATGAGAAAATATGGAACCAGAATAAAACCCTTCAGACATACCCCCTTGTTCTCATTTTGAGAATTTTCAAAAGAAAGTTAGTAAAGTTAGGGAGGAGGTTCTGTTGTCATGCATCCTAGAGATTTTTATTTTTTTACGATAATGCTAGACTGCTCATGCCTCCTTCGATGAAAGAAATTAAAGTGGAAGTGCCTGATCTTGATCCCTCTAGTGCTCCTAGTCTAGATGGGTTCCCAGGGAACTTCTCTCATGTTTGTTGGCATATCGTTGGAATTGATATCGTTCTAGCGGTGCAAAACTTGTGATCACCAAAGGGTAAATTCAAACTTCTTACCTTTACTTCCAAAAGTTGATTATGCTTATAAAGTGGATCAGTTCAGACCAATTTTCCTTAGAATTTTTTTTTTTTTTTTTTTTAAGATTATTCCTAAAACATTTGCTAATTGATTTGCTCCCCTTCTCCCCAAATTAATATCCAAGGAATAAGGCACTTTTCAGAAAAGGAAAGTGATAACGTCAAATATCTGAATGGCTTCTAAGTTAGCTAATTTGATGTATGGTGGCAAGTCTTATGGGGAAAGCATGGCGCTGAAATTAGATATCCAGAAAGCATATGATACACTAGATTGGACTTTTTTGTTTGATGTGCTCATAAAATTTTGGTTTTCGCAAACATTTGTAGACCTTCTGCTTCAAATTTTTCTATCTACCCAATTATCATTTCTTATCAATGGTAGCGCAGTTGGTTTAAGTTGAGCGCGGTCTGATCCCCTATCTCCTATTTTATTTATTTTTGTCAAGGAGGTCCTATGTTGGGGCTTAGTTGCTCTCACAAAGGAGGGGAAAATCTATCCTATCCCAAGTCTCCAGTCATGTCTCTACCCCTACTCACATGTTCTGTGCCAAAGATAATTTTATCTTGTTAAATTTAGATATTAGAGGTGGGGGTCCTCATATGCCTAATAGATAGTTTGTAATTAATTGGTTTTTTATTTCTATTTTTTTGGTTCCTTTAATTTAATAAAATCTGATATTCAAGCAAAAAAAAAGAGGGGTTCATCATCTAAAGAAGTTTTTTTAGTTATATTAAAATTATTCCAGGCAAGTTATTAGCTTGGAAAAAAAGTAAGATTTTCTAGGGTAAGATTCCTATTGCCAGGAAAAGGCACATCAAAAAAGTTATCTGCATCCCTCAATGCAACTTCCCTACTCGGTACCTATGATTAGAGATTGTGAAAAGGAAGAGTCAATAAGGATCTTATATTGCCATTAGAAGACAAATTCAAAGAAAAGTTAACCAGTTGAACAGGTAAATTATTTTCTATGGCCGGAAGGGTGGAGTTGGTGAAATCTATTATGCCCAGCATTCCTCTTCATAATTTCTCTGTCTACTTATGGCCAACTTCATCTATTGCTTTGATGGAAAAGTGAATCAGAAATTTTGTATGGTGTATGGACTCTGAAATGACAAGGGCGATTACAGTGAAAGTGGACTGATGTCTGAATCGGTTAAAGGAGGTGACCCTTTATATTATCAACACTGTCATGATACATTAAATTTGATGACTCGGTTGTTGTTACTTTTCTTAGAAGCAGATTACTTTTTGATGATGATGCCCCTAAATCTTCGTATTCTCTTCATCAATCTGGCTGGAGTTGACAAAGGTTTGGGATTTTGTGAACAAGAAAAAGAGGTAGATGGTAGGTGATTGAACTGCTACCAAATTTTGGACGGACAGCTGGTTATTAGATATCCCGATTGCTGAATCCATCTCAGTGGGTTCAGTTTGTTTTGATCGTTTGGATGCGAAAGTGGCAAATTGTATGGTTGATGGTTGGTGGGTGATTCTGGAATTTCAGTCATCTTAGTTGAAGGACATTTGTGAGCAAGAAAGGGCTTTTCCTATTGCCTCAGTGCATCAGCTTGATAAAAGGGTATGGTCTTTGACTTAATCTGGGATCTTCTCTGTTTTATCTGCCTGGGAGGGAATACGCCTCAAGGCTCCTTATGTTGGGTGGGATAAATTTGTTTGGTTAAAGAGGATGTCTTCCCGTGTTTCCCTGTTTGAGTGGTGGTTTCTTCATGGAATCCTTTCTTTTTTTATAAAGATCAACAAAAGAATATCATTAAATCATAAAAAAGTATTTACAGAGAGAGCAAAACACATTGAGCTATTATTCCACCATCGGCATGGCCGTCAGCAGAATGATAACTCAATCACTAATGAAAATTACATCAACAGGTTAGCAAAACACATTTTGGTCACACGAAATTCTTCTATTTGGAATTCCCCACACCCCCCCCCCCCCCAAAAAAAAAGGCTCTCACTTGATGAATTAAGTTGGGGTGCTCATGATAAACCTCATTTCAGGTTTACTTGAGTGTTTTGTCTATTCTGGGGTCTTCCTATCTAATGATGGAAATACCGAAGGTGGATAGTTTGGCTTTGTGTTTATGGTTTTGTACTGTCATCATAGCCGGTTGTATTTTTTCATTTATCCTTTAATAAAATTAATTTTGTGATCTTAAGAAAAAAAAAATAGTATTTTGCAAAATAGCCTTCGAGATTCTATTTCTTGAGCTGCAAGCCCGGATAGCAGGAAAGTTCCTGCAACATACATACAGAAACAAAATTTCATCCGGCTGGAAGACTAGGATGTATGTGGGTGTGAAACCATACATGCATGATTATACTTAACTTAGTGTATAGAGAAATTTCACATACATGTAATCTTTTAAATATATTAAAGGGATAATTCATTATGAAAATTCAAACCACACCAAACAAATCAAGGACCACTTTTGCTGAGGCTCTCAAGGTTCATCAACAACCTGCAAAGACTTACAAAAGAAATCTGCTAATACAAATAGAGGATATATATATATATATATATATTTGCGTATGCCATGCATTCCTTGTCGCATACCTGACCAAAACCCTAATGCATCATCAACAAACCTACTAAGTCCCATGTAAGAATTTAATTAATCAGAGCCACAATCACCATCGATACACGCATCCTTGTAAGTGATGGGATCATAATAATCTTCCTCATCATATAAACATGAACCCTCAACCATGAAGGTCTTGATGTGAGAAGCCATCTTTAATATCTCTTCGTCGTCCTCTTCAAACCCAATGCAATCCCTTGCATCTAGTAGCACCAGGTCTTTACAACCCTCCAATATCATCTGAAGACTCTCACGCGGCACTAAAGTCCTCCTCCTCAGCCACAAATACTTTATCTTTGGAAGTAGAGTTACAATAGCTGATGCTTCTTCATTGTGAACAAAACCACTGACGGATAACCCATTAAAGTTCTCACAGTTAAGACTTATTTGTGTAAGAATTTCCTTGAAAGAAACTCCAGTGCTTCCCAAATGCAATTCCTGTAATTCCTTCCATTTACTTACAAGTTTTGGGATAAGCTCGCCATGAGTTTCCACCAGATAGTAAGGCATGCCTAAGAATTTCAATGCAGGACACCTGCTAAAGATACTTCTATTAGAGGACCAAATAAAGAGAAAATACAATTAAATATGGATGTGATCATACAGAACATAATGAATATTATCGAGGACCTATCCCAAATCCTTTTCTTATTTTCGAAAACATTTTCCAAAAATACTTGAATAATTCATGAATTTACAATTTGTTGCTATACTCTCCCAATCAACCTAGGGAAGTAAAATTCCGCTAGCTAGAGAGGATGCTCAAACAAAATTTTCAACTCAATGATCTATCCTCATTTGCCTTGCGAGATTTAAACACACTATTTCCATGCATAGGTGACTACTGGTTAGTCAAAATGTGGGTATGGGTATGGGTGTAATGAACTTTTAACACACGGGAATAAGAAGAATTATAATTAAGTTAAGAGAGTTAGGTGTTATTGTTAAAAGTTAAGGTGGGTACCTTAAATATTGTATTTCATAAAAAGTGTGTCAGATAGGTTTAAGGACAAAATAGGTATTTCACAAATCCATTTTCATCGATGTAGAGAGTGGGTTTGCCAACGATGAGGAGAAGAGAGAAATGGAAGAAGAGAAGGAGGAAAGCTGAGAGAGAAAGAGAGAGATTCGACTTGCGTCTTCCTGTTGGAATCATGTTCATGTTGCTTCTAGCTAAGGGGAGAGAGAGTACTACAAGTGTAGAAATCAAGCGTATTTCTCCAATAAATTAAATTTACTGAGTGCTTAGATGATGGAAGTTTAGTTTGAGGCGCTTGCATGGGGACCTTCGCCTCAAGAAGCATGTGGTTCTAAGTTCAACTCTTCTTACCTCTTTGGGGTCACTCACACTGGGGTGTTTAGTGCTCTTCACTGCTTTCGATGAAAATTGAATATTCTGCCTCAATATGACCAAGTCCATGCGGTTGTGTGGTCATTATGGCCTTGTCAGGCCTAGATACCCGTCGTTAGCCAAAAAAAAGAAAAAGGTAAGTGATTTCTGCTAAATTCATATATTTTCTTATCGGTTTGTTTATATGGTATGTTATCGAGAATATGTGCAATGTGTGTTGCTTCACCCAGCGGGGGAAAGGAGTGAGTGTGCAAAGTGGTAATACCTCACCTAGCGGGGGAAGAAGGGGTAAGTGCATACTTTGGTATGACAATCTCACTTAGCGGGGGGAAGGAGTGAGAGTATTGTGTTTTTCTCACTCAGTAGGGGAAGAAAGAGTAGTGAGAGTAATGTGTTTTCTTCACTTAGTGGGGGAAAGAGAAGTGAGATGTATAAAGTTGTTCTCACTTAGCATGGTTTTGAAGTGAGATATTGTGAAGGTGTGATGGTAGTTGTGAAAGTAGTGATTTAAGGAAGTTGTGGTTTTGTGAATTGTGTGTTCATGCATGGAAAATGGTTTGATTACTTAGCGGGGAAAAAAAATGGTTTGATTACTTATATTTGTGATTATTTATGGATATATGTGATTTTAAAAGTTTTTCTTACAGGGTTGATGTAGCTCACCCCATTGTGGGAATATTTATTTTCAGGTAATATCAAGACTTAAGATCAGATATGGTGAATGACTTTATAGGTGGGGCTTGGATTGAACTATAAAGGTGTTGCAAAACTGTAGAAGACTTAATATTTGTATTGACCAGAATTGAGTAATATGACAACAATTAGAGTTGTGAAACTCCAAAGTTGTTAGATTTGAAAATATACGAGAGACTTGATTGTATTAAGTAAACATGTTGTGTATTTAACTGTGAGAAAAGTAGTTTAGTAATTCATACTCTGTTTGAATCTATTTATTGTGGGGTTAGTGTTGGATCTTACAATCTCCGCCCGTGAGTGCTGCTCCAATCTCTTATCCAATGTGTGAGAGCGTTTCACTACAAGCCAAGTGGTGTGATCATATTAAGTGATCCTACCAAAGCTATCTCATATGATTCTAACTCAATTTAGTAAATATTTAAATAATTAAAAATTGATTTTGATAGACACATAATTCCAACAAATTAAACAAATTTGCATGGCTAAAACCAATACAATTTTGGACTTTTCAAAGAGTTGATAGGATAACAATTGCTTACTCGTTTGATACGAACTCCAAAGCCTCAAGGGTACAGTGACTAGGAAGAAATATATTGACAGCGGATCCACTACTTCGGGTCATAAGTAGTTTAACAAAGCCTGTGACCGAAAATTTCTCGATTTGGTATACTTCCATGAATCTATCTGTAAATTCATCGAAACCCCACATCCATGAATCACCGATTCCAACAGGAAAACGAAGTGTTTTCCAACATTCAGGATTGAGAGAAGCTTTGTACCAAGTCTTGCAGACAAAGGGCACGTCCAATATCATAGACTCCAATCCTACTTTCTCGAACACCTTCATCAAACAATCGGTGTTCAACTCCTCCCAGTTCCTTCCCTCCATCCCCTCTCTCTCTCTCTCTCTCTCTGAACGGAAACCGATGCAAAGATGATTTTTGAAGTCTCTCTCTTCTGTGAGGGAAAGTGAAGCAAAGATGATAATTTATGAAGTCTCTCTCTCTCTCTCTCTCTGTCTCTCTTAAAGGGAGAGGAAAGCGAAGCTGGAAGAAGAAAATTCAACGTACGCCAACACAAAAGTTGCTAATCAAACCCCATATCTTCTCCGTCTTTCCTTCTATTGGTGGTGGTGGTGCTGCTGGGGGTGGGTGCTGGGGCCTTTCTTTTCCATTTCTCTTTCTGCTTTTTTTTTTTTTTTTTTTTTTGGGGGGTGGGGGGGTGGGGGGGGTGAGGTGGTTGGTAAACTTTTCTCTAAAGGAGTTTCATGGAAGATATTTCCCCTTTAGTAAAGTTTTAAATCTGTGGCTAGAGTCTATTGGGGCACTTGTCCAAAGTTGTGGGATCCACATAATTACACCATAGGTTGCACACTCAGAGGGTCAGATCTATACGTATAAACTTTGCTTCGTCTTGAAGATATTATGATCAGATGATGTCCAATAGACAAAGCTCGAACTTTGACTTTATTGGTTTCCTTCGGAAGTGTGTCTTAGGCCTGTAACTGAAAGTTACTTTCAAATTATATTATGGGAATTCTGTCCGTTAAGTGTTTCTACGCCCAAATACAGCTGACTGTGAAAATACCAAATGGCTGATAGCTTTGGACCCAGTTGTGAAAATACCAAATGGCTGAAACACTAAATGAAAATGGTTCTTTTATGCATATTCCAAATGGTCACCGTTAGGAACTGTCAATGCGGATTGAATCTTTGCATTAATGTGTTCTCCAATAGGAGATTATATAGTGTAAGAGTTGTAGCCCTAGTAAATCTAGACAATAAGGTAAGTGAATATTGCCATATCACATACAATATAGAATTCTATATATACTAGAAGACTTGAGGAGCCAATTAGGAAGTTCCCAAGAATGGGAAACTTCTATATCGGTCAATACACCCCCTCAAGGTGGAGAATGTGCCCATGAATCTTCAGCTTGTCCTTCAAGAACTGAAACCGAGAAGAAGCCAACAATTTTGTAAGAATATCCTAGGTTGAATTCAACTAAACAGTAACCTGACATTTAGCCACACAATTACGAACGAAATGAAAATCAATTTTCATGTGCTTCGTGTGAGCGTGGAAAACTGGATTAGCAGAGAGATACGTTGCCCCTATATTATCACACCAAATAATGGGAGAGCCACGAAGAGGGAAACCGAGCTCCTTAAAGAGAGATTCGATCTAGATCAACTCAACAACAACATTGGCCAGAGCTTTGTACTCAGATTCAATTGAAGAGTGAGCCACTGTTTTCTGCTTGCGAGAATTCCAAGAAATGAGGTTGTGGCCAAGAAAGATGGCATAGCCACCTGTAGACTTCCGATCATCACCATTACCGGCCCAATCAGAATCAGAGAAAGCCTGTAGAGAGCAGACAGGGGAGCGCTCAAGGAAAAGACCATGAGTGGATTTCTGCTTGAGATATTGAAGAATATGTTTCACCAGGGTCCAATGATCATCAGTGGGGGCTTGCATGAATTGACAAGATCGATTAATAGCAAAAGAAACATCTAGGCTAGTAAAAGTCACATATTGAAAAGCACCCACCACAGACCTATGCTGAGTAAGATCAGCCAACAACGCATCCCCTTGAGTGGATGATTTCTGAGTCGTGGCCATAGGAGTTAGGGCAGGTTTGCAATCAACCATGCCAGCGCCCTTGAGTAGATCAGAGATGTACCGACTCTGAGAAAGAAAAAGTCCCTTAATTTGGATGACGTCAGGCCTCAATGCCGAGAAAGAAGTGTAAGTCACCAAGATCCTTTATGGAGAATTCAATTGTGAGTTGGCGCAATAGTTGATTTACCCGCAAAGAATCAAACAACTAAACAACAACAACAATGACCTTATCCCAACTTAATGGGGTCGGTTACATAGATCCAATACGTATCAAACTAAAATAAAAAGCGAATAAAAGAAGCGCACACAGAACTAAAAGGAGATACTCAATAGTAAAATAAACAGCATCCCCAGAACATCCCCTATAAGGGGTTGGCTATGTGGGTCTTTGTCCTCCACAGCGGTCAATCTGCGTCATACTAGAATCCAGTCCTACCATATGTATATCTTTCCTAAGCATTACGTTAATAGTCATTTTAGGTCTACCCATACTTCTTCTGGCCCTCTCTATATGAAGATGGGTCGTTTTTCCTGACTAGGGCATCCATAGGTCTCTGTTAAAGATGGCCATACATCTCAACCAGCTATGTATGGAGTTTTTTTATATTTTGGAGATGTTTTTTTATTATGGTGTATTAATTTTTAATTTGGAATTTACATTGGATGCTATATTTTGGATGATATATGAATGATTAATGTTTGATGTTGTTGTAGTTTAGAACATTAGATGCAAGTATACATGTAATAATCTCTCAATTTACATGAGTATGCTGCCCTCTTTTTTTTTTTCGTTTATTTCAAAACTACACATTTAATACCCATACCATCCGTTTATGCCTATTTGTCGTTCCCTTTTTTTTTTTTTTTTTACTGTATTATTCATCGTTTTTATCTATTTAAAATCCATACCGTACGCCTCTATTTTTTTGTTGTTCCCACTTTTACCAACAATGGTCTAGCTGAGTAAAGTAGCCTGTGCCTCTCTCTATTCTAAGAATATGGACAGATATGCCAATTAATAGAAGGGAGGAGACAGATACAAGGAGGCGTTGGCTCTCTCTCTCTCTCTCTCTCTCTCTCTCTCTCTCTATATATATATATATATATATATATAAATATATATATATATATCTATATATATATATATATATATAAAGCTGCAGTTCCTATATTCAAGTATTGTCCTAGTATAAACTAGGTGTGCATAGTGATTTAAGTTAAAAGTTCATTCATTCCAGAAAAAAAAAGAAAAAGTTAAAATTCATTTGTAACGAGGTAGGTAGATATTCAGATGGACCCTATAAGAATACGCAAATGTTTTGGATATATTAACTCTTTTTTTTTTTTATTAGGAATATATTAACTCATTATTACATAATGAAAATTCAAACCACACCAAATAAATCAACCAAACAATTATTTTTCATCTGATTTAAGAAAAAAAAAACAAAAACAAAGCAAGGAGATAATTGTCAAAGGCTCTGAAAGTTCATTACCAAACTAGTAGAGACCTACAAAAGAAGGCAGCTAACAGAAAATGAATATTTTGCACCCTCCGGTCAACACTATTTATGAGAGACATTCCTACTTCTTGGCTAACTGAAAAAACCCTAATGCAATCAATAAAAAAAAATAAAAAAAACAACTAGTGAGTCCAACGAGCACATTACTTCAATCAAATGGAAAACCAATCATCATCATCATGGATACAAAATTCCATATAACCAAAGGCATCATAATGTTCCGGATGATCCCCTATACAAGAACCCTCCACCATAAAGGTCTTGATGTGAGAAGCCATCTTTAATATCACTTCATCTTCTGCTTCAAAACCAAAGCAACTTCTTGCATCCAGTAGGACAAGGTCTCTACAACCCTCCAATATTATCTGGAGACTCTCACGCGTCACTAAAGTGCCCTCCCTCAGCCACAAATTCTTGATGTTTGGAAGTAAAGTTGCAATAGCTGATGCTTCATAATTGCCAACTTTGCCTCTTACAGATAGCCCATTAAAGTTCTTGCAGTTAAGGCTTACGTGAATAAGGATTTCCTTGAAAGAAAAATGAGTGCTTCCCAAGTGTAATCGCTGCAAATCCTTCCATTTTCCTACAAGTTCTGGGATAACTTTACGATGAAGTTGCAATACAGACTGAGGCATGCCCATGGCTTTTAATGCAGGACACCTGTGAAAAATCTATTAGAAATTCATACTAACAAAAAATCACCCACCAAGGCTTTTAATGCATGACACCATTATGAATGAAAGAATTTTTTTTTTTTTCTAAAGATCAGCAAAGAATATTATTAAAAAAAATAATGAAATGAAAAATATTAGAAATTCATAATATTAAAAAATCACTAGAGAACCCACCAAGACTTTTCATGCAGGACACCTCACCTGCTAATGAAAAATCTATTATGAATGATAAATCTATTAGAAATTCATAATAATGAAAAATCACTAGAGAACCCACCAAAGACTTTTCATGCAAGACACCTGCTAATGAAAAATCTAATATAACCCCAGACACTTTGGTTAATAAAAATAAAAAATAAATAAAAACTATTACGAATAAAAAATCACTAGAGAACCCACCAAGGATTTTAATGCATGATACTTGCTAATAAAGAAATCTATTAGATAAATAATAAAAAAAAAATTCAAATGAGAACCCCAAAAAAAAAAAAAAAAATGACCAATCCCTAACAAGTGATATCAAAGCAAAAGTATAGCAAGGCCAGGGACTGAGAACTTAGTATGTCTTCGAGAATGAAATCAAAGAAGATCTCGTTGGGTCTCGCGTGGAGTGGGAGAAAGGATGATCTCAGACTCCCACGTGGAGAGAGAGATTGTTGGGAATTCTACATGGATGGCAGATAAAATAATCCCACATCAGAAATGGCAAAACTAATAATCCCACATAAAAAATGGACAACCCATTATGGAGATTTATAGGTACTTGGGTATCTTCTTTTTAATGACTAGCTTTTGAAGACAAGTTCTATACCCAAGTCCCTAACACTAATCACCTATAGGGAAGTAAAATTAAACATTAATGGAGAAAATCAAACAGATATTCATGGGTAAAACCAATAGAGTTACTGGCTTTTAGAGAGTTTATGGGATAATAATAATCTTACTCATTTGACACAAACTCCAAAATCTCTGAAGTACAGTCACAAGGAAGCCAAACACTGACAGCAGATCTACGACTTCGGCTTACAGCTAGTTTAACAAAGCCTCTGACAGAGAAGTGTTCAAGTTGATATTCATTAATGAATCTTTGGCTAAATTGATTGAACCCAAAGGGAGATGGTTCATCAATGTCCCAGACTCTACCAGGAAAACGAAGTCTTCTCCAACATTCAGGATAGAGAGAAGATCTGTACCAAGACTTGCAGACAAAGGGTACATCAAACATCAGAGATTCCAATCCAACCCTCTCCAACACATTAACCAAACAATCAGCGTTCAAGTCCTCCCAGTTTCTTCCCTCCTCCTCCACCTCCATCTCCATCTGAATGACGTTGGTGAGTTTTGGTAGTTGGGTTTATAAAAGAATGATGGGGAGGCCAAAGAACTTATTAATAGGACCAGGAGTGACATGGGAGAATGGAAAGTGGAAAAAATCTCAATTAATCCGCCAATACTGAATTGAGAATTGCGCCTTCTCATTTAGTATCTGAGTGTATAATGCCATTTTTTTTTACCTCGTCTTTTGGTGATATTTTTAGGGCCAAGCAGTGGCCATTAGGTCTGGAACTCTAGAAGGAATATCTCTAGGACTGGAGAAAAATCTCAGGTGATTTTCTACCTAATGCATCCAAGCCGTGCCGCGTCATTGTCTATCATGTCATATTGCATCTTATTTCATCTTTTGTTCTTACCTTTTTGTTCCTAGGAAGTCCAATATGTTGATGGTATGGATTTAGGTATTCATATTGATGTCGATATTAATATCAGTATTGGTATTGGTATTTGTTGATATTGATTCTGTTATATCAGTCATTTCTTTTTTCTTTTTTCTTTTTTTAATATTTTTTTCTGTTTTATCTCTGAAACAATATAGATAATTGACCTAGATCAATCAGCTAGATACAACCAATACTGACACTTGAAACCATAGTTATTGATCGTTGGTTCGAAGAGTCATGTCTATATAGTGCAGGTCAAATTCTAATCCATTTAAGAGATGTATCCTCCCAACGCCGTGTCCAACCTTATGGATTTCAATTTACCCAAAAAAAATTAATTTCCATTTTATGATAAGATAAAAAAATAAATAAATAAATAATAATAATATATGATTCTAAAAATCGAATTGAATTGATATCGTTATTGGCTGATCTTTAATCCTGATCGATCCAATTTCGTTAAAAAAATAATTTATAGTAAAAATTAAAGATAAAATTTGTTTGATGTAATTCTATTCAAATTGATCCAAATCAGTATCGATGATCGATCCTAAATTTCAGAACCTTGTTTGAGAGTTGGCAATCTCGTGAGTGGTGAGTTAAGAAGAGAGGGAGGGACCGCAGCCTCCGAGGTTGTGGATCCTTCTTCGTTTTAGTGCAGAGCATGGATCCTGGGAAAAAAATCGTCTGCAATTCCGATCTTGTACAATTCCGTGCAATACCACCTTCAGGTGGTGACACGTGTATTGATACCAATAAAATGACTCAGATCTGATTTAAATGTCTTTTCACTGATTTAATGTTTTATTAGTTATATCAGATCTAGGCCATTGTATTGGTACCAATACACGTGTCACCGCCTGAATGTGGTATTGCACGAAATTATACGAGATTGGAATTGCAGACGATTTCAACCCTGGATCCTGTGATTCGGCTGCGTTTCCCATGTTGTGGAGTAAGACATGGTTCCTGGATGACGTCATGCGGGTCCCATTATTATTTTTTTGTGTCTGCTATACTGCTATGACCGGTGACGGAGCAAAGATACTAGAAAGGTTGGTGTCTTTATGTTATCTATACTGGCGGTGTGGATCGATACTATCCATGTTGTCTTACTGTCCACGGCTATTTTTCATGCGGTAGCTACAGAGACACGTGGTAGTCGTGGTATCAGGCATCGGCAAGTTAAGACAGTATCACAGCCGGTTGTTCTCCTTTGTACCGTCTCTTTCGGGGTTGTTGAGCGAGCCACAGGTTCAAATTCAAAGTTTCTACCAAAAAATGAACCCATATTTGTTTGATTAACTTGACAGATTAGTAGGAGTGTTAAACGGTGTAATTTTGGTCATTCAATTTTCAATTTATATTTTGATGAAGTAGAATCAAAACTGTATCGAATAGGAATAAATTGAAATTATAATCATTTTTATTCGGTTTCAATTTTACATCGTCTTTTGTTACTCTATTTAGAATTGATTTAAATGCGATTTATAGTATTGGTATTGAAAAATGATTTGTCAATTCAATTTATAATGTTTTTAATTTGATTCACATTCAATTCACATGCAATTTATAGTATGAACGAAACGATTGCTATAATGTTTTAGAGCCTTGTTCTACTAATGAGCGATTTGCAGCAAGCCAAGATTCAAATTCAATGAATGTATGGGCAAAACTATATAAATATATATAAATATATATATATATATTTATATTTTTCGGTGGTAACGCTAAACTGTATTCATTAAAAAAGGTAATAAAAATAAAAGAATCAAGGACAAACGAAGAGTCGAATGCGAAAGGCGAACATAGAGGGGCAAGAGATCCAGTCTTCGAAGAGTCAATTCTGTAATAATTTTATAAAAATTATTATTGATTAATAAGTATATTTTATAATTATTTTATCGTTTTATATTGTTTTGTTACCAATCAGTGATCAAGATACTCCAGAATAATTGTTCAATGTACTAAAGTTGTGAACATAATTTAATTTCATACCTCAAATCTATTGTGAGATATGGTGAAGTGGAATATTTTTCAACACGCAATATTTTCTAGAGAAAATTATAAGGTTACCCATTTTTGAGTTTCTTTTACAAAATTACTCAATCTATGTTTCCTTTGACAAAAATACATTATTTTAGGTTTGGGTTTACAAAACTACCAACCTCCCTTCTCACAACTGAGGAGGTTTATTTGACAGCTTTACCCCCCAACCTCCCTTCTCCCACCTGCTCCTATCTCCCTCTTTATCTTATTTTCTTCTTTCTACCCCCATTTTAGGGATGCAATATAGGGAAATGAACTTCCAACACCCAGTTCCTCACCTCTACATTCTCCAACGTGACAAAAATCCAACAAGCACCGCCACGAAATCTACCGGCTCAACATACACCACATCTCCTCTCTTACAGTACCCACGGATGATCTCATATTCCAAACAACCACGTCTCTGTGAGACATAGCATCAGACACCCGTTTGGCATCTTTCATCACGTCGTGACAAGAGTAGAGCTCAATAAGCCAGATCCAAATGGGAGTGTGAGATTTGAATCCAAGAGCAACAATCTTGGCATGGACTTCTCGGTCAAGATTGAGGTCTGGATGGTTGGACCAGGACTTGAGTAGAGGGGCGAAGGTGAGTCTATCGGTACAGATTCCATAGCTCCTCATTAGGGTGAAGAGATTAAGGGATTGTCGAGAAGATCCGCAGATTGAATAGCCTTTGATCATGGAATTGAAGAAACTAGAGTCTTGCGTCTAGAGGAAGACGAGGTGGGCATAGGGCATCTTGTTGAGAGAGCCACAGATGGAGACGAAATGGGAGAGGAGCTGGTTGGACTGGTGGAGGTGATGGCAGAGGAAGTGAGCATGTATTTGGGTCTATTGGGTTGAGTGCTGCGGCCATGGAGGGTTTAAGATTCTCCGTTCAGCCTCCCGCCCACCTCTGCTTATCTTCTATGCCTCCCAATATTTGCATTACATAATTTACATTATCGTTATCATCACTTCATAGAATCATGGCCATATATATACATTAGCTTGGATTTGGTCTCTATAGTTTCATGCATTGGCTCCGTAAAATGGGATGTGGACGGTGAGATGATCGTAAGGGCCGCTGGGAAATCTTCGCATCACTGAAATGGAAGTAGAAAGAAGAAAAGAAGATAGGTATAGGAGCAGGTAGGTGGGGGTAAAACTAAAAAAAAAAACCCTCCTCAGTTAAAAGATGAACACTGTTTTGGGTAGCTTTGTAAACCCAAACAAAAAAAAAATTGTATTTTTGTTAACTGAAATATAAATTGAATAATTTTATAAAGGGAAACCTAAAAATAGGTAATCATATAATTTTTCTTATTTTCTATCATTATGGGCTTTTATGTCCATAACTATATAATAATCTATATTAAATAACCTTAAGGGAATAAATGCTAATAAGTCATTATCTCATACCTTGTCCAAAAAAAAATTATCTCACACAATTTGAGAGAGCGCTCCCCCAAATTGCAGACACTATCTCTCTCCAAAGTACTGGGGCAAGAGCAAGCGGCACCATCATCAAGAACATAATGTTGAACCGTTTGAATGAAATAAAAGAAAGGCAACTAATAAAAATCCCATAAACAGAACATAGTCTGCAATTTCTGAAACCGCCTAATACAATCTACATAATATCTACCAACTCCTTAGCATCTAAAAATACTCTGTTACTCCAAATTTGGTAAGCCATCTCAACCATATAGCTCATACTGTAGGGGTTTTCTTCCATAGTTCTTCAGTGGTTCCTATTCTAGAACATTCTCAAACGAAATAGATGATGGATCTATTGGCACATGGAGAATTCAGACTGGTCTGAAAACTCAATAGATGACTGGATGACTTGGACATTTATATCCACTGAAAGTAATGCTAACAAAACTGCCCGATGGTAGTTACTGGGGTTACTAGAAACCCACCACCAAAGCTAAAACACTCACTCACCTAAAGTTCCCAACATATGCTGCTAGACTATTTCACTCTCACTCCACACTCCACACTCAGTTATCAAGCTGCCAACCTCTTTAACTTGCAAAATGATTACCAGATGTGAATAACTGTGAGAGCTGAGAGCAGGAGTTTTCATTGGTGCCCAGGTGTCAAATTCCTGAAGATGCAGTATAAAACCTGTCATAGGAGAGCTGGCTGGCCGGTAAGCTGGACAAATCAGAAGGTACAACCACAGCAGATGAAGAAGAAGCAGATCATTGCAGCTAAGGCCAGGGACTCAAACACTGTGATCAAAGTCCACATGACGTTATCCACAACCGAGAAGTCAAGATCAGGCCACCGGAAACTCTGTGAAGCCCAACTTGGTGTCAAATATGAGAAGTCAAATTCCGGCCATCGGGAGAGCAGAGACGATAAAGAGAAGTCAAAATCCAGCCATCTGAAAACCGATGATGGCCACCTAAATCCTGCCATCTGGAAGAACATGAAATTTTGGGGGAGGGGTAATCTCAATGTAGCTATACACATGAAATTTTTGAGAAATATGTAAAAGAAAATGGCATATTTTGAAGGAAAAAATCAGTCCTTCATTTCATACGTTGCCATTTTATTTGTTAACTTCTCCCATAATATTCCATTTCTGCCATATTTTTTTATTTTTAGGGTATATATGTAATTATAAAATTACATTAATTTCTTTGGAAAAAAATTTCCTGAACATACTGGCCAGAACACAATTTTGCATAGCTGAAATAACTGCCACATGACAATGGCTGTTGATCAACGAAGCCACAAGATAGATGCTGAATTCCATGGATAGACCAGGGGCCAAAATTTGTGGCTCATCTTAACCATATTATTTACTATGTCAACTTTCCAAAATTTCAAGACATTATTGACACATGCAGAAGTCAGATTAGTTTTGAAACTAAACCTATATTACGTGAAGATGTGAACAACACAATCCCCACTGAATTTGCAACACAAACTGCCACATTGCACTTTCACCAGATGGGTTCCAGAGTTGCATGTGCCAGAAAATAAAGGCTAGTTGGAATGCTTTCTTTCCTTGCATTGCAGGTTTTGATGCGAGCTCAATTTTTCAGAAATATGTTAGAAGCTCAGTGACGATAGGTGCTAAGAACTGAGCCACAGGTTGGGGGTTTGTCCCAACATGACAGTTAATTTATTTCATTTCCAAGTTAGAATAGGTTGTTCGCTTTCCTAGTTAACTAGGTTATCTTTCCTAATTAGAGTAGGTTTCTATTTTGTAGTTATCTTGTTGTACAAGGTACTATTTAACTTATTTGATTGTAACTCTTTGGTTTATATATAATACGATGGAGGGAGGAAGCAATATATATCGGCTGCTCCTCTCCTTGCAGTCTCTCTCCTTCTCTCCTCTATTGAACCTAGAATAACCGGAAAAGTGGAAACAAGACCAGATATAATTTGATCATTATGAGCAAATCCAAAATCTTTGGAAACAGAGCCAATCATTAGTTCCCAACCATGGGGCAAGTGGAATCCGATACATAAATCGGTTGCGTAGACAAAACCACTGGGAAAAAAACGGGTTTGAGTTGATCGTTTACCATATAATGGCATGTGACAAGAATGTGGATACGTCACTTCAAGACATTTTATAGTCTTGAGTTTCAAAGTATTCTAACTCATCTAGGGAGTACATGAGTCTCGGAGCATTCAATCTCTCTTGACGACCCTCATGATGTATTTATCTCAATGGAGGCCCCACGAAAAAATTTACTGGCAAGGTTAAGGTAAATTTTGTTCCAAGTCCTTGCTTATTAATGCCTTAGGAATTTGTCTTAAACTTCAACCCCAAGGATCCTGACAATACTTGACTTCCAGTTCCATAAGAATAATGCTTCCTGGAAGCCTCACACTGTTCCTAAATGCAAAGCATTGGGGAAGTAGATATCCAATATAAAAGGTTATCAACTCTAACGTGTACTGAAAGAGGCAGGTAGGTTGGTTCCTCTCCCCTTATATTTGTTTCACATGTAAATTTGGCACTATTATTCCAGCTGTCCAGCACTTAAGGTTCCATTCTTGGACTCCTCCACAGCAAGACATTCTCCCCCATCATGCAGAAGCTTCTCAGCCAAGATTTTCAGCTCAGCAGCCAGCCCATCTTTCCATCGATCAGCATATGGTGGCCTCCAAGTTATCTGCAAAAGAATCTCCTAGAAGATCTATATAGCTGTCAATTATTCAGCTTCAAGCGAAGAGCCCCATCAGCCATAATGGCTCAGCTAGCATAGGATTTAGTTTCCTGTTTTGGATTGTCAAATTAGTCAAGTTAGTTTCCTATTTTATAAACTTAGGCTAATTTCCTTTCGGAGTTCAGTTGTTAGATCCTAAATATTTCATCATTGTTTTAACAAATTAGAATTTAGTTACAAAGTGTTAACAATATGAATGGGGAGAATGCTTGTGTGATCTAACTGATCACACAAGGTATGTATTTCTAGTAAGCAAAAAAGAGAACAGAATTACAGGTTTACCCCCCCCTACCCGACCCATACTCTAACTAGGACAAAATAGGTCAGCCAAATGGGGAAATACCCAATGTGCCCCAGGGGCACACTTAAGTTACATATTCTAACACGAAATTATTTCCAGCTTTAGTTTCCTAAGTTCTTTTCTGTTTTTGCTTTATGTACAAGCTATGTAAGCCTATAAAGGGGGCACCCATCAATTGTAATCGGAAGACAGAATTAATTAATGTTATTATGAATGCAAACTCTTGGCTTAACAGCTGCTATTGAGAGATGAGATGCATAAACCATTGAGGGGTGTGATACCAAAACCTAAGGGGTGAGATACCCATTCTACTATTCTTCCCTCGCCCCCCCCCTTTTTCTCAACCACTCGATTCATGTTGCTTCTTTTTTTTCCTTTTATTCTACTATTGCGAGAGTGTGAGTTGAACTTTGCTTGAAGACCACAGCCTTCCATTAATTCAGAACAAGAGGACAATTTCCTCTTGTTCTGAATGCTATCCCTAATGCTCAAACAAAGATTCCATTCTAAGCACAAAGGAACGTACCTACTCGTACGTATCATGAAGAAGATTATGATGATAATGATGAGTAACCAATTTCATCGTGACAATTCGCATAAGGTAAAATTGGAACTGAAAGAGTATAATGGAGGCATAGTTATCACAGCATCAAATCGATCCAAGGCAATGGACGGGTGGCTAATCGAATGGGCGATGAATCGCCCGTTATGACGTTGCCATGGCGGTCAAATCGCCCATGTGTCATTTTTTATTTTTTCTATTTTCTAAAGTTATTTAGTATACTATTTTTTTATTTCGCCTATTTTCTAAAGTTATTTAGCATGCTACAAGCCTACAATATACACCCTATAACATATAAAACCAACATTAAGCAATATCAAATCATCAAAAATCAACATAACCCTATCAAAATCACCTGCATTTTAAAAAAAATCGACCGCCTAGTGAATCAGGCTTGACTTGGCATCCATGGCGGTGCCATGACGATGCCTATCAGCCAATGGCGACCGCCATTTGTGAGTCACGTAAATCGTAGCACTGCCATGAACTTCTTTTTCCGCCAGGACACCAAATCACCGCCTTGGCGACGCCATGCCAACTATGAATGGAAGGCACGATCCCCTTTTTTCTTCTACGACTGGTTAAACGCATTAGATGACTACTTCAATTAATGTAAAGCTAGGTAGGAACTACCCAACCCCAGTAAAGATCCCAAACTCCAATTAACAACTCACCAATCCTTAGGGTAACTGAAATCAGACTTGGAGAAAAATCCAAACCTAGGCAGAAGTGGGGAAGCCTATGGCTGGCTGTAGAGAGCTCTGAAGGGGCCCAATTTCTGGCAATGGCTCCTCTTATGGTGTTGATCAAACCCTCCGAAGGGTTTTGTAACCCGATCTCAGGTTTGGGAGATCTAAGAAGAAGTTCCCAATTAGGAAACTAAAGTTGGTCTTCAAGAGCAGCAACTAGAGGACTCCAATGGCCATCAAATTTAGGTCCAGTAGGCCTCCTAGGACTAGGAACAAGCCCCCAAACGATGTTGCTGACTGGGGTTTAGAGGGTGGAGATCTGGCCTTGGTTGATCCACCCTCAAAACCCTGACAAAGGGTGGTCGAACCTGGTCTTCTTGCTCGTCCTGTTCTGGATTAATGGAAGGTTGTTGGTCTTCAAGCAATGATCAATCACACTCACAACAGTAGAATAAAAGGAAAATAAGAAAAGCAAAAGGAACCGAAGGAGGGGTTGAAGGGGGGAGAAGAATGGTGGAATGAGTATCCCACCCCTCAAGTTTTGGGAATCACACCCTCAATGGGTTAGGCATCTTACCTCTCAATAGCAGCTGTTATGCCAAGAGTTTGCACTAATAATAACATTAATCAACTCTGTCTCCCGATCACAATCGATGAGTACCCCTTTATAAGCTTACATAGCTTGGACATAAAGCAAAAACAAAAAAAGAAAAGTAACTTACGAAACAAAAGTTGGAAATAACTTCCTAACTTTATTCTAACTTGTTAACCAATAAAGAAATATTTAGGAACTAACAATGAATTCAAAAAGGAAACTAGCCGAAGTTACAAAATAGGAAACTAACTTGACAATCCAAAACAGGATACTAAATCCTAGATCTTCCAATGATTTTGAGGTTGAATTTGATAGAGAAGATATGATCAAACCAATAATCTCCTTTTAGCACATCCCTCAAAGACTTTCCTACAACTGCACATTCATTCCTTCCCCCTTCCCCCTTTCCCCTTCACCCCAATAAATATTTCCTAACCTATGCTTGTATTCTTCAACTCTCAAGTGACTTTCAGGTCTTGTTCCTTTCGCAGCCAAGCCTAGACCTTTAGGCCCAGACTTTGGCCCACTATCATGTGCCAGGTTTAGGCCCATTACTACATTCATGACTTGTGTCGAGGGTCAATAGAATATCTTATTCTATTATTTGCTTTTATTTTAATTACAACATGTTTAGCAAAGGGCTCTTACTGTTATGATACTACATAATAGTTTCTATTTTATGTCAGATTGCAATCTATTGTAATTAGGTAGGACCGTAGGACTCTTTTATAAAGTCCACCTACTTCCCAGTTTCTACTTTGACTTGTATCCAGAAGATAAATCTTATATTAGGTCTTGTTTCTATTTTTATTTAGTTACTATTTTGTAGAGAGATATCCCTCTCCACACAAGGGGGTATTGGTTGCTGTTTATCAATAAAGGAGGGGCAGCCCACACATTCCCCATGATTTTTGAAGTTAAGAAAAATTGGATCGAGCCTTTTGTCTGCTGTGAGAGAGAGTAGGATGGGTGAGACTGTGAGATGCCAATCAGTTGGTGAGAGACCGACCAAGGCCATAGGTGAGAGGCTTTGGTCATATCCCTTCTTCCATTGTATTTCTTCTTCTTCTATCCTGGCCTGCGATATCAAGGAAGTACCTGAAGTCAATTTCAGTCTATCCTTTACTATTCTGGAAGATTGTTTGAAGATATTCATTTCTGTTCATCACCCCATTACCAGATCCGAGATTCACTGCTGATTTACTGCAGTAAGGACAGACCTATGGTTCCCCTGTTCCCCTGTTTTGAAGTCTTTTTGCTGCAACTATAAACAGGTTATATCTCCACATCCAATCATTGAATGTTTGAGATATTCCGGGATTCATGCCTATTAACCAGACTCATCCATCAACCAGAACTTGGTCCCGTTCGGATCTGCAGATTGGTAGATTATGGGAGTTACTAAATCTGAGATGCTAGTTTCTATTTTCTATGCCTCTAATGATTAGCTCAATCTGTACGATGGATTACCTTGGATTTGATATATGTTATTCCAGTAATTTAGTGGGTGATCTGTAGTTAATTTGACAGAGAATCGCAGCGCTGATGTGAAGTTACAGCTAACTTACTAATTCTGAAACCTAGTTGTAATGTAGGACTAGATTTGACTAACCAAACTAGACCCAATACTGCAGGAACTTATAAACCAAAGAACAACCAAAATCCACCAAGTAACCCAACAGCAGTATACTAACAAATCTGGACAACAGGTTCTAAAACCTTGCGGTCGATCCCAATAGCTTCAAGAAAACCTCAACAGTAGAATATTAAACAGCATATGATAATTTCAAATTACTATTAGGTGAATCAGTCCATTCAGGAACAAGGGCAGCAACTAACTTCATCACAGATTAGGTAAAACCAAAATCGATTCCACAAAATAGCAACACAAGAACTCAGAACTCAGAATTGCAGAAATCAGTAATCACCAGTCGTATGACTAAATAGTAGCAGAACTAGGATATTAAATAGACAACAGATTTCAGCAAGGCAAAACAGAAATAGAATTCAGATCTGGACAGACTTAGCATTCCGCTAGAATTGAGAGAAACTTCATAACTCAAAATCCCCTGGTCTGATTGGTCCCAAATTAAGGTCGAGCCTCCCTCTTAATAAACCCAACAATCGATCAAAAGGAGAAGACCATCGGCTGGTTGGATCTTCCAGAATAGAGTAAGGGCAGTAGAAAGAAATCTGGAGATTTCCAAAACCAAAATTCAATCACAGTTTCAGATCTCTTGCCTGATTTGAAGAACTTTGCAATTAACTTTGAAAAGAAATAAATAATAGTTGAAGCCATTATTTTTTTATCAAAGAGTTAATTGGATCAAACACCAATTCCTTCAGCCTTGATCAAACACAAGACAACTCTTCATGAAGAAGACAATAGCAATAGCTATTATTTTTTTATCAAAATCATTCTAGGCTTTTAGAAGCCTCCTCTTCTTTATTTAAAATGTTAATGGGGGAGGGAATTACAAAATAGAAGGTTCCTCAAAAAGGAAACCAAATATTCTCCTAATACAATAATTACTAAAAACTGAAATTAGAAACTAGTTGAAAAAGGAAACTAACTACTAATGACTTGACTCAATTAACAACTTGACTCCTAAGGAAACAAATATAACTCAAATCAAACCCAACTAAAAAGGAAACTAATTGAAAAAGGAAACTAACTAGTAATCCCGTATTCAATCTTAGAGCCATAAAAGTGGTCTATTACACTCAAAATACATAGGATCAAAGGCCCAACATGTATGGAACCCAACCCTACGCTTATTCCTAATAAAACAAGCCTATTTTGGTAATTAATCTGCATCAACTCTCCCTATCTTGAAAAAATTCGTCCTCGAATTTTGCAGTGATAAGGGAGAAACAACATGTGCGTAGCAGCTTTAACCATTCCCAAACAAAATTCCGATTGCTTGAAGACTTTTGGAAGGTAGTCTTCTAGGTGTGGAGCTTTCTCTTCAAAGAACCATGATGGCATAACAAACTCTACATGCTCAACCTCTGAATCAATACCAACTGTGAATGTCGTGTCTATAGAGTTGTCAATGTTGGTAACCTTCTCATCAAGGATTGGAACAAACTCTTCATTTTCATCATGAATCTCAAAGACTTGTTGTGGAGTGCTTTCAACCACTACATCATTGTCCACGGCTTCAGTCTTGTCTACTATGTTCTCTTTCAATGCAGAACTCTTCTATGGAATCTTTTGTCTCTTGACCTTCTGTTTTTGAAACTTCAAGAACCATCTCTTCAATGTGAACCTTGACTTCAAGTTCTTTTGGTTTGAATAGAAGTATCTTCACTTCACATAAAGGAGTTGTGGCTCTTGGGGGTATTAAAGTGTTAGGTTTAGTGGCTGAAAATTTTTTTTTGACCTCCCTAGCTTGGTAACCAAACCTTCCACCTGACTGTGCTAAAAGTTCCTCTGCTCGAAGAACCTTGTCAAAGTAATCTCTCACTGTATACACATTAGCAACACCAATTCCCCTGTTAATTTCAGCTCGTAATTCCAATCGAAACCGAGAAAGTAATTGCCTTTCACTCTCCCTAATGCCTGTGCGAGAATAAAGTGTATCAAATTTGTTCACATATTCCGCAACAATCATATTTCCTTGATGAAGAGAGTTCAGTTGGTCTCGTATGCGAGCTTTAAAATTACATGGCAAGTACTTATCAAACAGTTCTTACTTCATCTCCTCCCAAGTAGTAAGTTCTCTACCACAGTCCTCCAATTCATACTCATACGTTCTCCACCAATCACGAGCAACCTCAACTAGCTTACCACGAGCTAATTTAATTTTTCGTTCCTCAGATAGGTCAAAGTAGTCAAAGTAGTTATCCAATGCAGCTATCCAACCATAAAACAACTGCGGGTCATGTCTACCATCAAACTCCTTCAAATCAATCCTGACTTTCTGTGAATCCCTTGAGTACCTCTGATGTTTAGGACGTTCATTCTCAAAATAACCCCTTATGTGTTCTTCTAAAGTAGGTTCCTCTACAAGAATCCTTTGTGCTGATCTCAGATTAGGGATAGGTCTCCTGTTAGCCGACTGAGCAGTTACATTCAATGGTGCTTCTTCCACTTTGGGTATTGTATGTGAATCACCAGTAGGTTGTTGGTTTTCTATAGCCAACAACCTTGCATTCAGATCAGTCTGCAAAACTTGCAGTTCAGCCTTCAATTCGGTTCTCCATCGCTGTAGAAACTCCATAATAGAAGCCAGGGTAAGGGTGTTGTTCTCAGCCATGTTCTGATACCACTTAATGTAGGACAAGATTTGACAAACCAAACGAGACCCAATACTGCAGGAACTTATAAACCATAGAGCAACCAGAATCCACCAAGTAACCCAACAGTAGTATACTAACAAATCTGGACAATAGGTTCTAAAACCTTGCAGTCGATCCCAATAGCTTCAAAAAAACCTCAATAGTAGAATATTAAACAGCATATGATAATTTCAAATTACTATTAGGTGAATCAGTCCATTCAGGAACAAGGGTAGCAACTAACTTCATCACAGATTAGGTAAAATCAAAATCGATTCCACAAAACAGCAACACAAGAACTCAGAACTCAGAACTCATAATTGCAGAAATCAGTTATCACCAGTTGTAGGACTAAATAGTAGCAGAACTGGGATATTAAATAGACAACAGATTTCAGCAAGGCAAAACAGAAACAGAATTCAGATCTGGACAGACTTAGCATTCCGCCAGAATTGAGAGAAACTTCATAACTCAAAATCCCCTGGTCTGATTGGTCCCAAATTAAGGTCGAGCCTCCCTCTTAATAAACCCAACAATTGATCAAAAGGAGAGGACCATCGGCTGGTTGGATCTTCCAGAACAGAGTAGGGGCAGTAGAAAGAAATGTGGAGATTTCTATAACAAGAATTCAATCACAGTTTCAGATCTCTTACCTGATTTGAAGAACTTTCCAATTAACTTTGAAAAGAAAGAAATAATAGTTGAAGAGACCTCTTGGACTTCACGCCGCAAAGAATCAATTGGATCAAACACCAATTCCTTCAACCTTGATCAAACACAAGACAACTCTTCATGAAGAAGACAATAGCAACAGCCATTATTTCTTTTATCAAAATCATTGTAGGCTTTTAGGAGCCTTCTCTTCTTTATTTATAATGTTAATGGGGAGAGAATTACAAAATAAAAAGTTCCTCAAAAAGGAAACCAAATATTCTTCTAATACAATAGTTACTAAAAACTGAAATTAGAAACTAGTTAAAAAAGAAAACTAACTACTAATGACTTAACTCCTAAGGAAACAAATATAACTCAAATCAAACCCTACTAAAAACAAAACTAATGGAAAAAGGAAACTAACTAGTAATCCCGTACTCAATCTTAGAGCCCCTTTTTAAAGCCATAAAAGTGGTCTATTACACTCAAAATACATGGGATCAAATGCCCAACATATATGGAACCCAACCCTAAGCTTATTCCTAATAAAACAAGCCTATTTTGATAATTAATCTGCATCAAGTTGGTATTTTGGTTATCCTATGACATCTCACCATCCTACAGTTGGATTGTGATCAAATTTATACTGAAGACCCTAGGGAGGCCTATTAATACTATTAATTTGAGGCTGATTAGACTTGTCCTTGGGGAGATATCACCAGTTTACTTTGTTGGTTGAGTACTTCTACAATCCTGTTGTGGGTAGGATACTGAGATCTATGTGATATTAGATTGAATGTCACTCTCTCTGTGTATGTGGGTTTGGGTGAATACACTTCAAAGTATTAATTGAATCAAATAGGATTGAAAGAAAAATAAAATAAAAAAATAACCACCAACCTTGAGCCTCAGCCCAATATTCAGACTGCTCCTCTGTAGGGGAGTATCTTGCTTTTCTGCGGCAGATGCTTTATTTAACCTCTATGATCTTTAAATATTCCCTGACTGAAATGCTCTGTCTGCTAGCAGAGCAACATCTGCCACAAAAGAGGGGAAAATAGAATTTTTCTGTCAGTTTATTACTTTTATTTTTTCCAATTTATTTCCCAGATCCATTAAGAAACAACCGTATACGTGAAAAGCCAAAGCCAAAAGCAAGCCACTATATAAGGAACAAGGATTAAAATCACATCTTTTCTATATATGGAACAAGGATTAAAATCACATCTTTTCTATTAATAGCAAATTTAGTAATCAGCATAAAAAGAATATAGAAATACAACCTTCAAGTAAGGGCATACTCAACAAAAAGCATCATGTAAGGCAACATATGAAGCTATAATTGTAGTCTAAATTACATCCACGACAGGCAAGACAGTGATCAAAAGCTCAAAACTGTATTAAGGATCTCATTTCAGGGCCTTAGGGGTGGAAGCATGAAAAGTCTGCAAATTAGGCTTCTATTATCTAGTTTTATCTTTTCATTAAAGGAAATGTATTTATTCACTGTTAGCAGCAGCAGTGCAGCTGTTTTGTTACAACATGATGTACTCTACACACCCACACAAAAAAAATAAGTATGTTCTACAAGATTGATGCTACCTACCTTTTCAATAGCCAGTAGAGAGAAAGCAAGATAACAAGGGACATTTGAGACTTTTTCATGGGACTGCAATGGACAGATTATATGAAAGAATTTTGAGGGATAAATATGTATACCAAACCATTGGCAATATGTAATGCATGTCAAGGCAAATTCATTTAGTCTTGCAGTGGTTCACATACTCAATAATCAACAGATCAATATCAAAAACAGTTCAAAGTTATAACGGTCCCAAAAACAATCAGCACTACAGTGAAATATTTGATACTAAATTTTATGCCAAAAAAGGTAAAAATGTGAGAAAGGTTATATACTAGAGAATAAACATACATAAGCAACACTCATGGAATACTTATTACTGAAATCCCCACAAATGTAATAAATCCCCACAAATGCAATAAATACCCCCAAAAAGGAGAATTATTAACAAGTGTTCCGAGGTCATAAGAATTAGAAAGACATACTTTAATCATTTGTGTACTCTTCAACACCAATAGACCAAAGAGAAAGAGGTGAGGCTAGTTTAATTTTAGAAATTTGATGGATTATTTAGATCTCAGAAACAAACAAATTAGAGGTGAGACATTTTGATGTAGGAAAGCTAGGCTGCAAGAGAACAAACACTGGATACCCTACTGAAATCCAGAATGCAGTGATCACTAAACAGAATAAGTGGACAGAATTATAGAAGAACTATTAACTACAAATCTGGCCAATGGATGGAGCTGTTAACATAATCAAAGGAAGGTCTTTAAGGGCTGATTCTGTACCTAAAAACTTAGGTTCATCAGCTGGGTTATGAGCCATGATAAAAAAGCATGGTTTCTGGACTTTGTAGGACCAGAATAACAGTTAAAAACAAACAGAAAAAAGAAGATTGACTGTTTCACAACCATAGGTTACTTTCAATTCACCATAGGAGCAGCATCTCAAAAGAGACCACAATTTTCTGAATAGCCAAAACATTGGGATGGGATGGTTTCTCCCTTCTTGTTATTAATAACTTGCAACTACAGGGAAATAAAAAATTGAAACCCACAAAATATAAACAGTCCATGTGCAGCCTTCAGAAGGCTTCCAAATCATGTCTAGATCCCCCCTCCCTCTTTACAAATTAGAAAGTAAAAGAAATAGCCACCTACTAAGAATAGAAACTCTCCTCTATTGCTCTCAAAATAGAATAACAACAAATTAAAAACTATAAAAAAAGAAACTCCTTAGATACCATTAAAATGAAATAAGCTCTCCTTCCTAAAACTGGAAAAAAGAAACTAGATAAATCCATAAATATCCTAAAATCTTGCAGCTCTTCAACTTCCCCCATGCAAGCTGGCTTGGGCCCACAGAATATCTCCTAGAAGACTTCTACCACAAGAAAACTAATCCAGAAAATCTTCTCCATGCATAGATTCCATTGGCCCCACACAATCTGTCAAAATTTCCTCCTTAAAACTGCTGTTCAATGGCTATTTTGGACAGAATCTTGGGCCTGACCAAGGGCTTAAGAATAACCCATATATGGGCCCAAGTGTGTGCCTGCCTAGGACAATTCGATGGACTTGTGCTGCATCACAGCTCTTAATTGCTGAAAGTTAATTTGAAGTCTCACCAAAAGAAAATGTTAATTTGAAGACTTACCATTCAGTTTAGAAATTTCTGTTTCTTTTATTTCTAATTTGTATAACCTTTCTGGATAACTAACCCCAACTGATTTAAGGGTACTTGACAATATCCTGATGGTGGCTAATTTCATCTCTTCCAAGAAATTACCAACCTACTCTGTCACTATATGTGTAACAAATCCAAGAACCTGAAAAGAAGTAACTGAGATAGAGGAAGGGAGAAGAAGAAGAGAACAGAGATATAAAGAACTTGGGAGAAATCCTTGAGCCACGATAAGGTCCTTACCTTATATTATTAAATGTCCTACTAACACTATAATTACAATATGAGTCAAAGAAGTAAATAAGTAAATAACAATGACCAGCACTCCTTAACATAGACTAAACATAAACAAAGTCTAATACTAAATACCAACTCCCACAACTTAACAAAGAGAACACAACCCCCCACCCTAGTTCGAAAGTTCGGGAACGGCATTAATAAGGAAATGGATACATACGGCAATTAAAAGGACCATACGGCAATAATACTTTTCAGAAATCTGGCACAATAAAACATGCACGTAATGATACGATACGTGTTTAGTACAGTTGCTCTGTAAAAATCAGAGAGCAAAAATACAGGTTTATTCTAGTATTAAGAATGAACTAAAACTGAATATTTATAAATAAATTCTAATATCCCGTGTTTTCATGAACACCTAAATCCAATTTAGCTTTCCAATTGGAGATCATTTCTCAAACCTTTTTTTTTTACATCTAATATTAATTAAGTTTAGCCTTTTCTATTATAGCAAGTGTTGATCGGTGATCCATCAGCTACTTTCTATTATAGCAAATAATAGCATATATTTGTCAAGAAAATAATAACAATACCGCATGAACAATCATTTAACTTAAAATATCATCATTGATATTATTTTTTCAAACAAGAAAATCCATAGCAACCCCTACTAATGCGGATCTGAGTTCTAAAACCATAACCAAATCACGTATAGGCCCATCCAAATATTCAATAATTCAATCGTAAAACCAATGGCAGATTCGTAATTAAGGTAAGATTTTAAATTGGGTGGCAAAATTGCAATTATATAAACTAAATATGCTAATGGATTGAAACAAGAGGGTGGACATATTAGTTATTTGATTAATAGATTTTGGACAAGCTTGGAATGAAGTTAAATAAAAGGTATAAGGTAATAAAAGAGAAGGAGAGGCAATATGGAAAGATGGGTTGGAATTAATAAAATAAAAAAGGGAGAAGTGTCGTTTTGACTTTTGGGGTTGTGAGGGGCAATATTGAAAGATGGGTTGAAATTAATAAAATAAGAAAGGGAGAAGTATCGTTTTGACTTTTGGGGGTTGTCCTTTCCGTAGGTTTCTCGATTTTGAGAAAAAGGTGGATGACACGCTTCTCCTTTTCTTATTTTATTAATTCCAACCCACCTTTCCATATAGCCCCTCCCTTTCTCATTTATTACCTTATACCCATTATTTTAACTTCATTCCAAGTTTGTCCTAAATCTATTAATCAAATACCTCATTATTCACCCTCTTGTTCCAATTGATAAGCCTATTAAGTTTATTTAATTACAATTTTTCCACCCAATTTAAAATCTTACCTTAATTACGAATCTTCCGTTGGTTATTACAATTGAATTATTGAATATCTGAGTGGGCTTATACAACATCTCATTCCAATTTAGAACCCAGATCCGCATCAGTAGGGGTTGCGGTGGATTTTCTTGTTTGAAAAGATAATATCAATGATGATATTTTAATTTGTTAAATAATTATCCATACGCTATTACTATTATTTTCTTGACAAATATATGCCATTATTTGCTATGCTAGAAAGTGGTTGATGGATCACCTATCAACATTTGTTGTGATCGACAAGGTTAAATTTAATTAATATTAGATGTTAAAAAAAATTATATATTTGAGAAATGATCCCCAATTAGAAAGCTAGATTGGATTTAGGTGTTCATGAAAACATGGGAAATGAAAATTTAGTTGGAAAGAGTTGATTTTAGTTCATTCTTAATACCAGAATAAACCCTTATTTTTACTCCTGGATATTTCAGAGCAAGCGTATAAAACACGTATCTTATCATTGTTGTGCACATTTTATTGCGCCGAATTTTTGAAAAGTATTATTGCCACATAACCCATTTAATTGTCGTATGTATCTATTCCCATATTATTGTCATTCCCGAACTTACTAACTATGATCCCAACTTAACAAGATCGGCTACATCGATTCAAACATATGAATAATAGGACATGACAAATGAAAGGTGAAAAATGCAATTTAAAAAGTAACAAGAGAAAGATGAAAGTAGCAAAGTAAAAGGAAAGAGGATACAGCCCAGCAAGTTAGAAGAATCTCAGCTAAATGGGGTCAACATGGATCCTTACTCTCTAATAGGCTATATCCAAGGTCATACTTGGTACAAGGCCTAAACCACCCATGCCATTCCTCATAACTTCTCCTATGGTCATTTTAGGCCTGCCCCTAGCTCTTGTAGCCCTTTCAATCTTAATCCTATCACTTTTCCTTACTAGAGCATCGCTACGCCTCCGTTGAACATGACGATACCACCTCAAACGGCTTTCTCGGAGCTCGTCACAGATCGGGGCAACTCCCAAATCAGCTCTAATACGCTCATTCTTTACTTTATTCTTCCTAATTTTGCCGCACATTCATCTTAACATCATCATTTTATCATACACATCTTCTATATATGACACTTCTTAACTGCCCAACATTCCGCTTCGTACATCATGGCCCGACGCACAACAGTCCTATAAAATTTTCCCTTAAGCTTTAAAGGGATACGTCAATCACACAATACTCCGGACGCACCTCTCCACTTCATCCATCCCACTTTAATTCTTTGAGAGACATCATCCTCTATGTCGCCTTCTTTATTTATGATCGACCCAAAATATCTAAAATAGTCCTTTTGCAGAATCTCCCTCTCCTCAATTTTCACTGCTTCATTATCCATCATAGAATGATTGAAGTTACACATCATATATTCCGTATTCGATCTACTAATTTTAAAACCTCTTGTTTCTAAGGTTGATCTCCATAGCTCCAGCTTAGTGTTAATTCCTGCTTTAGTCTCATCCATTACAACAATGTCATCGGCGAAGAGCATACATTAGTGTACCTCATCTAAAATATTTTTGGTTAACTCATTCATGATAAGAGCAAACAAGTAATGGTTTAAGGTCAATCATTGATGTAAACAAATTGTAATTGAGAATTCCTTACCTTGACCTCCCACAAATCTCACACTAGTCACCATGCCATCATACATATCCTTAATTATATCCACATATGTACTCGACACCCCACATAGCTAGGACATGTCAGATTAAATCTCTAGTGACTCTATCATATGCTTTTTCAAGGTCAATAAAGACCACGTAGAGATCCTTCTTGTAGGATCTATAACTTTCCTTGAGCCTCCTCATAAGGTAAATAGCTTTTATCGTAGATCTACCTAACATAAACTAAACTGGTTCTCAGAGATATCAGTCTCTCTTCTTAGTCGGGCTTCAATGACCTTCCCCACAGTTTCAAAGTATGACTCATTAATTTTATGCTTCTATAGTTATTGCAGCTATAAATATCCCCTTTATTTTTGAAGATCGGGACAACAATGCTTTTCCTCCAATCATCTAGCTTCTTGCATGTGTTCATAATCTCGTTAAATAACCTCGTTAACCAAGCCAACCCACATACTCCTGAGGCTTTCCACATTTCTATTGGGATCTCATCTAGACCCGGAGTCTTACCTGCTTTCATCTTTCTCTGGCCACTTCAACCTCCGTCACACTAATCTTTCGAAAATATCTAGGGCATGTGGAGTCTAGTTGAGTAAAGCCATCTTCCAGGTCATTCCTACTCGAACTATGTCCATTTAGGACACAAATATACACAACCCATCTCATAATGTCCTCATCTCTTACCAACACTCTTCCATCCTCACTTTTGATACACCTCACCTGAACGAAATCTCTACTCTTTTTTGTCTCCCCAAGGATAACCTTACAATCTTTACAGTTTACACACATTTCTGTCTGCCCTTCGTATTAGGAAGTAGTCTATTTGGCTTACTTGAGTCCCACTTTTATAAGTAACTAAATGCTCTCTCTTTTCTTAAGGAAAGTGTTCACAATGGAAAGATCGTATGCAACCGCAAAGTCTAGGATTGAGGTCCCCTCTTCATTCCGCTCTCCAATCACATAACCTCCACGTACACCTTCATATCCTCTACGATCTCTCCCAACATGTCCGTTCAGGTCACCTCCAATGATAATTGATTCACCCTGGCCAAAACCCTATATTAGATCATCCATGTGTTCCCAAAATTGCCACTTACTACTTTCATCCAATCCTACTTGGGGTGTATAAGTGCAAACAATATTGACAACATCTTTCTCCAACACCAGTTTGATGGATATAATCCTATCCCCCATTCTATTGACCTCTACCACATCATTCTTTAGTTCATTGTCCACTATTATGCCAACTCCGTTTCCATTACATTGATCATCAGAATACCAAAGCCTAAAGTCATCCAACACCTAAGCCTTGTTACTCTTCCATATTGTCTCTTAAATACATGCAATATTAATCTTTCATTTCCTATAACATCCACCAACTCTAAGCTCTTACCTGTTAAGAACCCAATGTTTCAGGAAGCTAGTCTAATCCTACGCTTATGGCTGAAGTATTTCCTCTCACTTGCCCTTGTCTATTTATCACCGCATTTGGGCACTGACACAGCGCGACGCTTACGGGGGAAGGATGATAGAGAACCCTTAGGGAAGGGAGGGGAAATCAGAGTAGAGATGGGGAAAAGGAGGATCACACTCACACATTCATTCAATAATCAAATTGCTCTCTAAATCTTCAGTCGATTACAACCAATATATAGGAAAATAGGAACATGAAATTAGAAACTTAACTGGAATGGAAACTAGCCTAAATTAGGAAACAACTATAAAAAGGAAACCAAAGCAAGGAAATAAATCATACTCCTACGTTCAAGTCTGAAAACTAAAAGCATGAAATAAAATACTAGGTAAACTACTAATTTTATTTCCAACCCTTGTTGGACCAAAACCCTGGGCTGGACCGGTTCTTCTTGGCTCTTGGCTTCCAAAGCCGGTCATGCTGGTCCAACCAAGAAAGGGCAGCCGTATCTGCATCAACTCTCCTCCTCTGAAAAGAACTCGACTCCGTCGAGTTAGGGAAAGGACCGAGGAGACCGTCTGAAGGAATACGCTGAATGAGGAATGATCCCACCATCTTCTTGAGCTTAATTTCAGGGAGATCTTTGGCAGGATGAAACTTCATAGTCTTGTTGGCATGCTTGAAGGCATAGGTATTGGCATAGCCACAATGCTGTACTTTCTTATCAAACAACCAAGGTCGACCAAGAAGGATATGGCACACCTTCAGAGGGAGGACATCACATTGGACTGTATCCTTAAATCCACCAATAGAATATGTGACCAAGCACTTATCTGTGATTTTGAGATTAGTGTTGTTCACCCAAGCAACCTTGTAAGGATTAGGATGTGGTTCTGTATTCAATCCCAGCTTACGAACAACGTCTTCAGAGACAACATTAGTGCAACTGCCTCCATCAATAACCAAGGTTAGCAACTGATCATTGCACTTCACACGAGTCTGAAAAATACTACTGCGGCGCCAATCTTCATTTTTAGTGGCCTTCTGAGTGGTCAACACATGACGAATGACATAAAAAGGATGTTGGTCATCGTCACTGAGAGTGTCATTGACTTCACCTATTGCACGCTCTTCTCTTAAATCAACTGTGTCAGAACCAAGTTGCTCTTCGGGAATATATGGTATAGGAGAATCCTTATCAATAAAAGCAACCAAACGGCTGGGACATTGGGCACTGATATGTCCAAATCCATGGCATGAGTAGCACCGAACTGTGAATTTTGAAGAATCAGAAGGTTTATCTGAACCACGCCGAGGGGGTGAATATGGGCGAGTAGGCCGTGAAGATGACATTTCAGAAACATGTCGAGGTGGAGAATACGGCCGACTAGGTCGTGAAGCCATAGATGTAGCACTTGCCTGTGGCTTGCTAGATGACCTCTCTTGGGTAGGAGACTGTTGCCAAACGGAACTAGTACCTCGAGAAAAAGTATCTGCAAAATTTCTCCAGTTGTATGGGCGTTTCAGACTTTCCTCAACCTGATATACTACTTGTACGGCGTCTTCCATTGTAGGTAGTCGACTAGATGCAAGGGCAGCACTAAGTTTGCAAACCATTGCGAAATTGGGCCACTAAGACTTCTTCATCCCACTCAAAGTCAGAACGAGTGGCCAAATAATAAAATCTAGCAACATACTCTTCAACGGTCAAATTCTCTTGTTTCAACTGTGCAAACCTGAGATGCATGCGTTGCTTGTAATAAGAAGGCAAGAATCGCTGGTTCATGACTTTATACATTTCAGCCCAAGTATTGACCAAACCAATGCCTCGGGTTCGGTTCTGTTGTTGTTACTTGATCCACCAGACTCGAGCCGTGCCTTTCAGTTTGGCCTCTGCAAATAGGATCTTTCAAGCCTCAGTCAACCCGTACCATCTGAAGAATGTATCTAAACTGTGAATCCAGTCAAGGTACAATTCTGGATTATTGCCTCCATAAAAATCAATGACATCCAGTTTTGCTGCTCTTTCTGCTCCATCATCATGTCTCCCAGTCCCATATCGTGGTGGAGGTGGTGGTGGTGGTGTATGATGTGGTGGTGTTACTGGCAGATCCTGTGGAGTGGTATTAGAAGAATCTCCAGACTGAATGGGCCTCTTTCCTTTATCTGCGGCCACCAAACGATCAATAGAAACTTGCATAGATTCCACCATTGTCTTTAGGGACGTGACCATGTTAGTGAGAGCATCAAATTTTGTATCAGTTTCTCCTTTATAGGAATTCAGCTGTTGAACAACTTCACTATTGGCTACCATGGTGATGAGTAACAAAATAGCACTCAAAGAATAATGGTAGAATAGTAAATAACTGGAAGCTTAAAGGGCAGGGACAGAATAGTAAATTATTTTTTTTTTTTGGAAGTTCAAATTAAACCACAAAAAGGTATGTCAGTCACGTGTGGGATAGGGGTTTTGGAAATAAAAATATATGGGACAAAAGGGGAATAAAGGAGAAAGGAAGGGGTATTTTAGGAAATAAAAGATAAATAAAAAAAAATGAACAAAAGGGGAATCGTGGGGGTGGGTTTTAGAAATTCAAAATAGTGACAGAGGAAAGGGAGTTTTCTTCCTTCTTAGAGTCGAAACCAGAGAAAACCGAAGGAGAAAATGGCGGAAGCTTGGGGAAGTTCGACAACCAGCGGTGGATCCTTAGGAAACTTGAGGCGGGAAATGGACTCCCAATGAAGAGTGTGACCAGGGAGGACTTCAAACCAGATTTGGGGATGGAGGTCAAGTTCAAACCAGCGGTGGAGAGGATGGAGATGGAGTTTGAATCAATCAAGAAGGCTCCGAACCAGGTGTGTTCTTTGCTCTCTCTCTTCTTCTTCGTCTTCTTCTTTCTTCTTCTAGCTTCTATCTCTCTCTCTTCTCGACTTTTCTTTCTTCTCGATTCTTTTTCTCTTTTTTCTTTGCCGTCGGACACAGAGAGGAGGCGGCGGCTACTGTCAGAAGGGAAAAAAATGAGAGGAGGCGGCGGCTGCTGTCGGAAGGGAAAAAAAAAACGAGAGGAGGCGGCGGCTGCTATCGCTCTCTCTGCTGCTTCTCCGACATCGTCCTTCGCTTCCTTCTGGTTCTATTTTCTCTCTCTGCTCTTTTTTTTTTTTCTGGACTGAGACTGGAAAAAAAAGTCGATGGAGTTGTGGTTCGGCTTCTCTATTTGCAGCAGAGTTTTTTTTTTTTTTTTGGCTGATAGAGGTCCGAGGCCGAGACGGAGGTAACAGAGGCTCGGTGGGGTTTCGGAAGGGTTGAAGGGGTGGGATTGGGGTTTCAGCTGGGACGATGGGTATGAAGATTTTTTTTTTGGCTGTTCTCTGTCACGATAGATCCGAAAACAGAGAATGGGAAAAGGAAGAGAACGAAGGACGATCCTTCGGCTCTGATACCAAGTTGATAGAGAACCCTTAGGGAAGGGAGAGGAAATCAGAGTAGAGATGGGGAAAAGGAGGATCACACTCACACATTCATTCAATAATCAAATTGCTCTCTAAATCTTCAGTCGATTACAACCAATGTATAGGAAAATAGGAACATGAAATTAGAAACTTAATTGGAATGGAAACTAGCCTAAATTAGGAAACAACTATAAAAAGGAAACAAAAGCAAGGAAATAAATCTTACTCCTACGTTCAAGTCTAGAAACTAAAAGCATGAAATAAAATACTAGGTAAACTACTAATTTTATTTCCAACCCTTGTTGGACCAAAACCCTGGGCTGGACCGGTTCTTCTTGGCTCTTGGCTTCCAAAGCCGGTCATGCTGGTCCAACCAAGAAAGGGCAGCCGTATCTGCATCAAAGGATTAGACAAATGGATCCATGCAAAGGTGAATGGCTAATTATAATAAAGTGTCGGCTGCTTATCTGACGCACCACTATAAAATATATATATATACAAATATTATAACATATACACAAAGTATAGAAAGGGAAAGACACTTTCAACAAGTATACTAAGATGTAAAAACAAAACAATGCACAGTGATGGTAACACAGTGTATAGAACTACACAAATAATGACAATAAAGTAAATAAGTAAATCTGAATCGCAGCAATATCCGGAGCAAGTACTACAACAAGGCATATGCTATCAAGGATAAAGCAAGGCACAGATGGTAAAACAGTGCATAAACTACACCAATAATGATAAATAAAACAGATAATTCAGATAAGCATCAATATGAGGAACAAGTAGCACAACAAGACATATGCTATCAAGGATAGAGCAGGCAGGCAAAACAAAGTATTAGAAGGGCTATGAGCAGGATATCAGTACACAAACAAATAAACAAGAAATATGGAAACCTAGCAGTGAATAAATAAGCAAATTGTGTCGAACTAGCAGAGAGAGTATAGTCAAATGTCCCTTACTCCAATATGACTCCAACCCCTATTATACCCAATTATGGGCCCACCACCCAAGGGAAGTAAAATTAAATTATAATGAAGCAGTGGAAATCTGGTAATTAACCAGAATTACAAGGGTTCACTAGGTAAGTAAAGAGGTGGGATATAACAAAGATTAGATTTATTGTTTGGCCACAGACTTGGAAGGGGTTTTAAAAATATGGACATAAAGGAATATACAAGGTAGTAAGGGGATGAAAAGGAAATCAAAGGAATAAAATAAAAAAATAAAAAGGGGAAAAAGGACTATGCCCGGGAGTGTGGCACCTGCGCCCAAACACAGGATGGAGCAAAAGAACTACCCCACCCATGTCGATGCTCTTGCATGCATTCCCTTTGGCCCCTATGCTAGTGCAGAGGCCATGCTCCAAGACAGAAAACTCTACCCACCCCCCTCCCAAAAAAAAAAAAAAAAGTGGAATTGTGGTGGGTGGTGATATAGTCTCCTACCTCCAACTCGAACCAGAGGCAGAAAAATAGGCTTTGGTGATGGCATTCAAACTGTCTCATTTGGAAATGAATCGACACAAATTTCAGGGAGTAATTCCTTTCCCTTGGTCCTCCCAAATACAACCACCAGCTACCAGAAAAATCCAGCAGCCAGAGAAGAATGTCGACCTGAGATCAAATCCAACGGTAGGTTTCAGACCAGGTCTGATTTTAGTTTGAAATCTCACAACAGGGAAGGGGGTCTACGGTTTTGGTCGCCCAGAAGAGGATTTCCTTTAAGCAAAATAAACAGAGTTATATTAAGGGAGTTCGAGTCAAATCTTTAGGACTACTGTAACCGTCCCAAAAAACAGAGTTCGGTAGAATAGAGTTTAAGAACTGAAATAGGAAAGAGAGGATAGGGAAAAGATGAATCAAAGCTGATAAAGGGAGGAAAGCTTACTCCGAGATGGGAGCAATTGAAGATGAATTGAAGAAGAAGAAGAAGAGAGAAAGATCTTACTGAGAACGGTTTCAACTATGTTTTTGTAGCCTTTTTTTCCTTCTTCATAGCTCTGATACAATGTAATAAAACCAAGAACCTGAAAACCAGTACCTGAGATAGAGGAAGGGAGAAGAAGAGAACAGAGAGAGAGGGAACTTGGGGGAAAACCCACAGCCATGATAGAACACAGAATCACCACTATCGTGGCCTAGGTTCTTAGCTTATATTATTAAGTGTCCTACTAACAGTCTAATTACAATTAGAGTCAAAAGAAGTAAATAAGTAAATAACAATGGCCAACACTCCTTAACATAGAGTACACATAAACAAACTCTAAGACTGACTTACTCCCACGACTTAACAAAGAGAACACTTCCCCTAACAATACTAATACGCAATAGTTTTTCCATAAAAGTAAGAGTCATAAAATATGTTAAGGATCTTACAAAACTATTGATTTTCTTTGGTGGGGCTTTTAGAGAACATTATATGTTCAATTCACTTTGGACTCCAAAGAGATCCAAACATTTTGACATAGCTCAAGTAGTTGATATATTGCAACAGCACCATGAGGTATGTTGTTTGAGTTCAGCTCATTTGCCCTCATCCCAAAAGCGGAAGAAGGAACAAAAGAGGGATGAATATGCAATTTCAAATTTTAATTTGGTCTAGGTGGATGTGTTTTTCCAGTTTAATGGCGGGTCATACTGCCACTGTTTCGATATGAACACAACTTTAATGTAATAATTATTATTTTCCTTTCTACCTATAAAATTTGCAAAATATATATATATATATATATATATATTGTAAGCAGGAATTAGTTCTCAAAACTCATTTTCAAAAGCATCGTTCTTCAAACTCAATAAAATTTAAAATTTTATCCCCTTTCTGTTTATATGTTTGCTGATGGAACTATATTCATACTTGTGGGTAGAACCTTAATTTTTGTAGGAGCATAATCCCCGTCTGTAAAAGAAGAGGTTGCCAAGGTAAAAATTAAAATCCAAGCCATGAATCATGACTCATGAGAACAAAACTATGTATGCTTACTATTTCTAAATGTTAGTAGAAAATGGTTCATAACTGATTCTCACGTGGAGCGCCCATACTGGGACTGCGCTTACCCACGTGAAGTGCCTAACGAAGCTGCACAGACCGGCTTGGGTTAGAAACCCAAGCTGGCCATATCTCTATAAATATAGAGGTCTGGCCACATAACCGTGACTAGGAGAATAATCTCTCTCTCTCTCTCTGGCTCTCCCAACAGTGAGTTAGTGCCTCCAAGGAATTCCATCGCATCCCTTCGATTTGGAGAGTGGGTTGCTGTGAAGGATCATCTTCCACTGCCTAACAAGATTGCCGCAAATCCTATATCGTGTCTGTTCGTGCGGGACAACATGCAAAGCAACCAGATCTTCTCTGCTGCATGTGAAATGTCACTGAGGTAACCCTATAACCAGTATATGTTTCCATTCTACACTACTGAATATAAATCAGGTTGTCATTGATGTCTTAGTAATTTTACATTGATTTTCAGCCAAAGCATCCTCAACGTGGTCAGGAATGTAAGAACAGAATTCAAATAGCCGATCAAAAGTCATTGGGTTTAGTTGAGTGTAAGGTTCTATTAACAACATGAACCAAGAAGCACATTTTGCTACTTAAATTCCCAGTCCAAGAAAAGCAAAAGACACTCCAATGGGTATTCACAGATATTTCATTCCAAAACCAAATTCATTAAAAACACTTGGCGCAGACAGAAAAAACATAAGCTCAGGTATTTCCTATCTCACACAGAAAAAACGGCAGATAAAGCTCCACATATTATGATATTTTCTAATCCCAACAAAACAGGGTAAAGCTCAGCACAAAAGCCAATCAAGTGATAACTTAAACTCAAGCTGATACTAAAAGACACCCAATAAATATCAAAACTTAGGGTTTCAAAGAATATTTGGTAAAGATCAAATTCAAGCACATGAAACCCATCAAAAAAAGCTCAAAACAAACAAAGATAGAGTTTAAGAGCCGAAAAGAGTGTGACCTGGAAGCAAGAGACGGCCATGGCCATGGCCATGAAGATGAAGATCCTTCTACACACAGTAAAGGGTCCTCTGCTTCGGTGCAAAGGGTATTTGGCCTAAACCCCAACGAGGGCAAATATCTAAAACCTACTTTGTTGGGGCTTTATAGGGTAACAGCTATTAGCTAGAGATAATGAAAAACAGATAGACCTACCCCTCAAATCTTCAATGATGACTACCAAAATTAGATGAAATTTTTTTCCCTCGCTGGGGAATCAATTTTTTATCTGTTTACCATTTAAGCATCCTATCACGTCAAGTGAACAAAAACAAATTTTCAATAAATTTCTTGACTATTTGGTGACAAACGACTTTCAAATTTTACAATCTTCTGGATATTCTTTCCGGAAGATACTGCTTAGACCAAGAGATGTCTGATTATGACTGCGCATTACACAATAAGAAATTTTAAAAAAGAGCTGACGCTGCAAATTGGTATCTCTACACGGTCATAAAATCATTCCTTACTCCGTTTGGTTCCCGTTTAAACGAATTGATTTGGTTTGTATAAAAAATTTTAGGTAAAATTAAAATCAAATCATTTAATAAATAATTTCATATATTAAAATCAAAATTATTTTTAAATGAGTTTAAAAGGTTTTATTTTATTATGTTTACTAATTTTTTTTATCAAACAACTTCTTAACTTTGAAAATTTTCAGTGAACTGAATGTAATTTGGAACATTGAATTAAATTGTTTATTATTTTTTATAAATATTTTTTAATGTAAACTTAAATTTTTTTTAATTAAAATATAAGTAAGTTCAGCATTAAATGATTTAAATTTATTACGCATATATTAATCAATCTAATGATTTATCAACAATTTGAACTTTAAAACTAAAATCGAATCAGGGTTTTATTTTTAAAATTAAAATCAAACCATTTAATAAATGATTTCATGATTTTATTATAAATAATTTATTTGATTAGATTTTGATAAGTGAATTCAATTTCAAATTCACATCATTAACTGGACGGAAAAAATTAAATGTACCATATAATGGTGATAACCGACAATCTTTTATTTCTTTTCTTTTCTTCTCATGGCTAGCAAACACAGCCTTAGTGACACAGGTGCCCTCCACATGGCAGTAGAGGTCACCCATGTGGAGATTTTTCTCTTTAGGCATAATTTAGATCTGTTCTGGACCTAGACAAATTTGGACCCAGCTGTGGTGGATAGGAAGTGATGTTGATGCCTATGATGAATTTGGTTTAAACTTTTTTAATATACCTATAGTTGAAGATGTCTAAACATTATTCAGATTGTGATCTGATACAAATTCGATTCTTCATTGGATTGATTTACACTGAAGTCGATAGTTTTTCCAAACGCAATTTTATGTGGGTTCTGAACCTTAATCTAAGTGGCAGATTCTTTATCTATTTGAGATCTTTCAAGTTGCAGTCCCATCCAAAAAAATTCAATTTGGTATGATTTTGGAATGAATTAGAAGCTCAGTGACAGGCGACTAGGTAGTTGAGTTTTAGCATAAGTCTAAGGCACCGTTTGATAACGTTTCTAGAAACGTGTTTCTACGTTTTCCTATTTCCAGAAACGGAGAAATTGGGTAAATACCGTTTGGTAAACTGAAAGGGAGAATTGCAGAGGACTTACTTAGGTATGAATTTGGCTTTGTTTGGCTTCGATTGGTGTTGGGTGGGACCAAGAATGCTTGGATTTGACTGTTTAGGTTTTGGATTCGGACAGTGTTTCGATTTCTAGTTTAGGCCTTGAACTGAAAATTATGAGAAATTTTGAAGAATGAGGAATTGATCGAACATATATGGTCTTCTTTTCTTTTCTTCTGTCTCCACTCTAGACTTCCCAAATCATGAATTAGACAATGTATACTTCTGTTTCCTTTTTCAAATTGCACAAGTAATGATTTTCAGGAGATAATAGGGATTGTTCTCATGGATTAATTTGAAACTGTTAGTTCATATCTATTCATGATACAGTTTTTTGTTTTTTGTTTTTTTGTTTTTTTGTTTTTTTGTTTTTTTGTTTTTTTGTTTTTTTGTTTTTTTTTGTTTTGGGGCCTTGATTTTGATTTTATTTACTTGGTTGGTTGTTGGCATTTCAAAATGGCATTATATAGCTAATATAGTTGAAGTGTCCATTATTTTCAAAATGGCCTTGGTTTTGAGAATTAATTGAGGGGCTAGGCTTTATTTTCTTGTTCAGATATTGGTGGGGTGAAAGGCACTGTTGATTCTAAGAAGGTTGGGAACATTCTCAGCTTGTTCTTTGTGTAGTTTGTATTCATAGTTTGGAATATGGCAAAGTCTTAAACATCCCATCTTTGTTTTTGTTTTTTCTGAGTTTGATGATGAGTAGCAAAGTGAGTGGAGCGAGGGAAGACTAGAGGAGGAAAAACATTGGCCTTGAGACCTGTGGGAGCGAGGAGTTGGGACTTGAATTGCTAGAGTCCAGGTCTGCTTGTGTCTGTGTGGGTTTTGCCTTGTTACTTGAAATGATCTGTTTTTCACTACTTCTTTTAATCCGTTTCTACCTTGTTGGCTTCTGGTTTCCTCATTTGAGATTGGGTTTTTTATTTTTTTTATTTGTTTATTGGGTTTCTATTTTATATTTTTGAGTTGATGAATGAGGAGTGGGTTTGTTTAGTCAATCTGTTATGGGTTATAGTTTAAGGGGATTTCTGTTTCATTTCTGACAATCCAAATCTTGGAAGTTTGAATGGGAAAGCAAATAAAAATTGGTACTGAACCTGTTTTATATTTCATTTTTTTTAAATTCTGAGTTCTAAATGTATTGCAGATCTGAGTGTCAAACTACAGTATAACATAATACAATACCAGAAGAGGCCCATTTGTTAGAATTCTGAATCAATTGAGCTAATGGAGCTTTGGATCTGATGGCCACAATTATGCAAAGAAGCAATTTTCATAGCTAGAGGATCAATTGGATAGTTTCTGCTAATTTGTTTCTGTACTCTTATAAGCAATATATGGACCTCTCTCTCTTTGGGGTTAGTTGATTATTTACAGTGCATCATGGGACTTGTTCTTCATGGTTCTGTTTTTATTTTTTCTGACTTACATCAGCTGGGTTGGATTCCACATTTCATCAAGCCTTATGTCCTGTAGCAGCCCTACTTACTTTTGCTAAAAAAATTATTTTGGCTTTGCAGTAATTTACACTTCTTTCCTTGCTACTTTTGAAACCCGCATAAGTTGTAGTTTTTGTTTTCAAGCGTTATTGCATGTCAAGTTTCATATTGTGGAATATTGAATGGGTCTCTTTTAGATAGGCAATCATGTCAGCCAGCTCTTGGAGAGAATAGAAGGTTTTCATATGCAAAATTTTCAACGTAGTTGAAATCTAATTCTGGAACCTTGTGTACCAAGTGAAATCTCATTTTATTTCCTTTTCATTTTTTTTTTTTTTCCTTTGGTTTTGTGAGAGTGCTAGTCAATGCTTAGCATGGATCTACAAAATTGGTGTAATGACATTCTTGCAACCATCCAATGCTGCTGTGATAGACCAAACTGAGTTGAGAATGCAGAAATTTTGCCTTACCCTAGAAGGCTTTCTCTATGGCCATTATTAGGCTCTAATACCCTAATTTGTTTTGCACCCACACCATCTTCCCCTCTTATTTATAAATTTCCATTCTATTCTTAAAATTTCAATGTGATACTAAAAATTAGTGAGTTCTCTTGATCCTTTCTTTTTTTTTTTTTGAAACAAGGAAGACTTTGTGCTTCATCAATTTGCGTATCCATTTGAAGACTTTCAATTCAGGATATACTATAAGTATGTGATAAACAATAATGCAAACTGAATTTCATATGTGAAATATATACTTGCCAGATTATATATATGCATAATGCATATACTTTGCATGTTGTGAAATTCCCCTCCACATATTTATTGTGTATTTTTCTGCTATCTTTTTTTCTCTCTTTTCATCTATCCATTTCTTTGAATGGAATATATTGATACCTTATGCATTAGTACCATTTATGTGATTCTAAATAATTCATTACGTCGATAAATATTTGCTTAATCTATTATACATGTTCAGAGTTATGAGATCTCCAAGAACCCCTAACCCCAAAAGCACTACAATAATCTGGAATGAAGCTGAACTAAGAGCATTCATCAATCAAATGGTTGAGAATGTAAGGAAAGGTTTGAAGACCAACTCCACTTTCACCTAGATTGGATGGGAAAATATTTCAAAAGGGTTAGAAGCCAAATTCAATAGACCCTTTTCTAAGGAGCAACTTCGTAACAAGATGAACAAACTAATGAAGGAGTACAACAACTTCAGGTGTCTGTTAGACATGACTGGATTTGGATGGGATGCAAATGCTAGGATTGCTATAGCTGCTAATTATGTGTGGGAATCTGCTATTTAGGTATGAACATTTTTTGTCATATAATTGGATTACAATTTACTACTTCAACAAATGTGATGACCAATTCGGTAAATTTTGAATTATAGGCAAACAAAGGGCTAAGTATAGAAGAAATGGTCTTCCATGGTGGGCAGAGTTGTTAGAAATCTTTTCCGACTTAACTGCCAATGGGGATAGAGTTCTTTCGCAGACTACTGCCGTTACTCCTAGGTCCACTAACCTTGGTATTGATGATGATGATTTACAGGAGACTGATCATGATGATAGTGAAGGTTGTAGTGGCACACCCAACAAATCTACTCCTCCAAAGCGAGACCTTGACAGGACTCCTACGGAGCGTAGGAGGAAGAGCCAGACACGGATAGTCACGAACTCCGTTCAGGACTTCAAACAGTTTGTCCGATGGAGGATGGAAAAGGGCACCTCCTTTGCCACCTCTGTTGTTGTCTGACCTCCTGATCCTATTATTAATGGACCATATAGTATGATGAGCTCTCAGAAATTGTCGGACACTTTAGGTGAAATCTCGTCAAAGTTGTATGTGCTGGCTTAGCAGAAGATACACAGTGATCCTGGTTGGCGCATGTCTTTTGTGGAAGTGAGGCCAAATAGGAGGTTGTGGATGATACAGCATCTGAAGGAGTTGCCATGACTAGAATCAGTTTGTTAGTCATTGGTTTTCGAGACAGTTGGACTAGTTTTTTTTTTTTTTTTTAATTTTACATCACTCGTTTCGACTAACATACGTTTCTATCTACTCTTTTTTCTAGCAATGGTTTAAGGATTGGGATGCTTTGACTCCTGCTTCTTTGTTTGAATTTGTTTGCATGTGCTTGATGGTTACTGTTATGCAACCATGACTACACTTTAGATGGTGTATGCTTTTTCTACAATACTTAATAGAAGATGTTAGATATATAGTAGCAGATATACAGGTAATGCATGTGGTTTTGGATTACCATGATTCTAGAATTGTTGGATGATTTTTCTTAACTATTTGTTATAGGAAAGTAGGCACTCAACATATATACAGGAATGTTAATGATTGTCAACTATGATGCTTTTTGGATTGGTGTGTGTTGTTTTTAACTATTTCATACAGGATCATCGTTATTTCATCATTTAGATAGGAAAGTAAATAGTTGTGAATTATGATGATTTCTGGATGGGTGTATGCTTTTTAATAGGTTTGAAAATCTTGATTATAGGGATTTTACAACTAGGACAATTAAGCTAATGCTTATGGGTCATTGTAGGCAGTATTATGGATGTGTTAAATTTTTTTTTCTAACCATTAATGCTACACATTTTACATATAGGGAGTGTATGCTTCTGGTTTATTGAATGTGTGTAATAATTATAGGGATATCAAATCAACCTGATACCAACATCACAGGGTCATCTAGTGTTGATGATGACTTGATAATGTTATACCAATTCGAAAACATGCTCAGTACCTATAGGATGAGAGAATCTTTGAATGATAGTAGTTACATAGGACCTGTTAGGATAGTTGAGATTCTTACAGGACATGCAGATGTGTGCTACCAAGAGTTTAGACTTGAAAGACATGTATTTTTCAATCTGCGAGACAGAATGGTACATAAAGGCTGGTTAGAGGACAGTTGTTTCATTCGAGTAGATGAACAGTTAATAATGTTTCTCATGATAGTAAGTCAAGGTTTGAGTAACAAACAAACACAACGGAGATTCAAATGGTCAGGGCAGACGATTAGTGTTGTCTTCCACACAGTCTTGTAAGCTATGCTCAATTTGTCACTTGAGACAATCAGGCCAGCAAATCTTAAGGTGGTACCTCTAGAGATAACCAACAATCCAAAGTACTATCCATATTTCAAGGTAACTGAGACTTTTGGATTGAACTCCTTTTTTCAATGATTTCCCTGAAATTTTAGTGCACTTTACACAATTAAGTGGACTAACCTATGTGGACTGAAAATTAAGATTGCATTAGTGCTATTGATGGCACCCATATGAGTGCCATCGTACCTAGGTCGGAGGAGACACGTTATCGAAATCAGAAGAGTATGATCACACAGAATGTTATGTGTGCAAGTTCTTTCGATATGCGATTCACATTTATATATGTGAGTTGGAAAGGTAGTGCACACGATGCTAGGGTGTTTGAGGCAGCAAGAAGCAATGATATCTTAGGGTTTCCTCATCCGCCACCAAGTATAAATATCTTATTAAATTATAGTTGTCCTTTCGTATATGTATGATATAGAATAGGTATCTAATCCCATACATATTTCCCTAATAATTGAAGGCAAGTATTATGTTGTTGACTCGGGCTACACTAATCAACTGGGGTATTTAGTGTCATTCCTAGGACAAAGGTATCACTTTCAAGATTACGGTGAGGGTAGACCTGGGCCTAGAATAGCTAAGGAATTGTTCAATCACAAACACTCATCACTGTGGAATGTTATTGAAAAAACATTCAGTATATTGAAAAATAAATTCCACATACTGAGTAGAATGAAGGCATGCGACATTAAAAAACAGACAAGAATCATGGTCGTATGTTGTGGGATCCACAATTACATCAAAGAACAAGCAATTCAAGATCGGTTATTTAATGAGCTTGAAAGCAAACAACCTATGGAGAACCCTATGAATCATGATCCTCATGTGTATTGTGCTTCAACATCTGATACGTCACAAAGACGCTCAGTGAGACAAATGTCTATAGTGCGCCTAAATATAGCCAATCAGTTGGCTATATCTAGGAGAATGACTACGACTCCGTTAGATGGATCTTAAATGTTTGCCAATCTCATTCGTTTTATATTAAACATTTGAAAAAAAATTGAGTAAATGTTTTCATCCAATGTGTTTATATGGTGTAACTAATTAGTATTTTTTTTCCAAACATTATACTTTGGTATGATTTGTATTATTTGTGCTCTACAAATGTCTTCAAGTGACACCTTAATGGCAAGGTGTGAATACTGTAATGGGTTGCTCGAAAAGTTCACAACGAAACAAAGGCCCAATAGAGGTGGATCGTACTTCAAATGTCCGAAACATAATGAATTTTTTATGTGGGTAAATGAATTTCGCTTATGTGATTATGGCGAGGGACAATGTAAGGTACGCATCGCTAAGACCACAACGAACTTTAATTGTCGATTCTGGTGTTGTCCTAAATCAACTGGGGTATAACTATTTTCCTTCATTTTTGAAAGTACATTTGACCTTTATTATGTGAATTATTGTGGTAATTCAGTTGAATTTAATTACAGGCCCAAGAATGAGGTTGCAAATTTTTTTGCTGGATTTCTAGTGACAGCAGTTCATCAAGTGCACATTCATCCGATTGTGGCATAAAGCAGTTTGATGGTTGAAGGCCACTCTTCTTCATTCTTCTTCATCAGCACCCTCCTCTGATTTTGTGAAGGGGTACTTGGAAAGAGCAATCAAAGGTGAAGATGATAAGTCTAGAGAATTGAAAAACAAGATTGATGTGTCTAAGGAAAAGAGAAGGATATATACAAATATCCTGGATGCAATTAATAAGATGGACATAAACAAAGGTGACAGTTAGATGGTCATGACCAACTGCTGAAAATAATGTATGACATTTGGCATACTCGGATGGTATTGTATTATTAATATGTTTTAGTAACAAGCACAACATGATGTAAGTTAAAATATGGACAATTGGAAGGTCGTTCGGTCGCTTGTATCCTTGGTCGGAATAAGGGTTATGAGATTCTCTAAAACTTAACAAATGTGAAACATCAACTCATGTCAAAAACGTTCCCAGAAACAACATTTATCAAACACCAAAGTCAATCGGAAATGTTTCTAGAAACAAGTATTATCAAACACTTTCTTTTTTGTTTCTGCCATTTCTTGAAACAGAAACGGCAGAAACGTTATCAAACGGTGCCTAAGAAGGTTATTGGTTTGATCCTACCACACCTACCTTCTTGAAATATAGTAATAGTCGGTCAGTAGTTAATGATAAATGTGGCCAAGTGGCCCCTTCGTGAGTCCATAAAAAAATGTGGTATAATTTATATTTCCATTTTGCATTGATTCATGAAATAATCGACAAATAGATATAGAAATTGCAATTGTTTTGGTTACATCAATCTGAAAATATTTTAAGAATAGGAAATTCATTTGGTAGTTCAATTTTTGAGAATAGATTCTCTATGTTTCTTTGAGAGAAAGGTGGTGACCAAGGCTGGCAGGGTCGAGAAGGGTGGTGGGGGCGAGAAGGGATTGCAGTGGTAGGTGGTCGGTGGTGGTGGTGTTTGTGGTGGTAGCATGATTCTGCGGGCATGGTGGTGGTGTGACCGTCAGGAGAATAAAAGTGCAGTGTTTTTATTTTAACGTGAATTATTGTTTTACCCATCAAATTAACCATGTTCTCATTAAAGTTAAGAATGAAATTAATTTTAATTTCAAAATTGAAATAAAACTTCTGCTACTTTAGAAATTCTATTCTATTTAATTTCTATTATAATGAAGAAATCAAGCGTAATAGTCATAGATAGGTTTTAGTCAAGCATACATCTAGAGATGACACCCTAAATCAGCTTCCTAGTGATGATATCCTAACTCAGCTTCCATGAACTAGCCTAGTGTTTTTTATAGGGCTCCGCCCCCCCTTTGGGGTGAGGGTGGGGTCGGGTGGAGGAGAGGATGGGGGAGATGAGGATCAGGAGGCTAGAAACCAAGACCTCTCGAGACCGTAGGCTTTATTGCACCAATTAAGCAACACCAACTACGTTAGCAATTGTCCTCAACCTACCTAAACCAACCTAGTCGTCATCTGTAACACCAATTAAAGGATTTAAGTATGTAATTAGGCTTAAGGAGCAGGTTAGGTGTGCAGTCAAGTTTCCTAGAGTTAGCGGCTCAACCAATAGGTGGACTAGAATGGAAAAGACATAGGGTACTTTACCAAGTGGAGGAGAAGAGAGAAAGACACAGATTTAGGCCTACATCTAGCATATCCTTCCTTTCTTCTTAGATTTTAGGTTTTTTTGTTTTTTAGGTAGTTTAATGGAACCCTTAGTTGATCTTGAAATGGAGGCCAGATCTACTCACAACTTCCATCTTTGTGCTTTGAAGCAATTAGCATAAACAACAAACAAAAATAACTTCAGCACACCCAAAAAAAAAAAAAAAGGTATTCAACTTTGAGGATAACACAATCGTTGGATTTTGAATATCCTCCCTCTAAACAACCCAAAGATTAATATTCTTATTAGATTGAACATTATAAAGAAATTCAATATAGAAACCCATAGATTTACTTTTTTTTTTTGGAAACTTACCTGGACTTGTCTTCGGCTCTGTTAAACATACCACCAACGAGTTGTGTTTTTTAACTGTCTATCTCAAGGAAAGACTATGCCTTGCCATTATTTATGCCCCTTATATTTTCAATACACTATTTTCGTGATAATTTTAGTGGTTTTGGGCACCACACTTGGGATTGTGACCCCTCCCTTGTGAAATAGGAACATCACTAGATGTTTGTGAATATTGAGATAGTCCTACATCGACTATGGGTAACTCAACTATCTTGTATAAGAACCACAAGAGGCCACTCAACTTCAAGTCAATTGGTTTTAAGATGGAAGCTTTAACATGATATTAGAGCGAGTACATTGATGGATTCCTTGCCCGACACACGAAGACAGAAAAATAAAAGGCATGCACGTAAGGGGGAGTATTGAGATAGTCCCACATCGACTGTGGTTAATTCAACTATATTATATAAGAACCACAAGAGACCATCCCACTTAAAGCTAACTGGTTTTAAGATTGAAGCTTTAAAAGATGAATTATCTTATCAACCGTTGCCAATTCTTGAATACTCCTGGAAGCATCAAACTATCATGACCTGACCACCATGCCACCCAACATAAGATGAATCCCGCACTTCACCACCCTCTTCATGCAAAACCTGAGTATTGATTACTCTGTAGCTCTTGCATTCCTTACTCTGTAACCTCCTCTGAATTATCAGAATCAGACTTTTTGCAAACCCTAGGCCTCCACATTTTTAGTATTTATATTATATTTATTATTCTTAGTATCAATACTATCATCATTATCATAATTATGATTATCATCATCATCATCATCATCATCATAAACAAAGAGAAATTATTCTTATAATTGGACTATCAAATAGATTTCTTATTCTTAAAATATTTTCAATCGATGAAACCAAATAATTTCAATTTCTTGACCAAAAAATTATTTATTGATTTATCTTAAAATATCAATCTAAAATAGAAATCTAACCAAAGAGAACCTTAGCCAATTCTAGTTAAGCATACTTTTAGAGGTGACACCCTAACTAAGGACATTCTTGGCCAAATCAATGAAAATTATCCCAGTTTCCTGGGCTTCTTACAAGAGAGGTCACGGGCCATGAAAAAGCATCAACAATAGTGGCCTTTTTGCCAATGATCGAGTACTTGAAACCCAGGTGGTCTGGAATATCCAGAGGGTCCGTGAAGAAGATATTGGAAAGTTGCAAGGAATTGGAACTTTTGGATCTTAAGGATTGTTTGGTTTTGAATTGGCCATGAATACCCTTTGATATTCAAATTTTTTGAATAAAAAACTCAAAAATCATAGGCTTATAGAATTCTTTGTATCTTGTTTTCAAGTCCAATTTCTAGTGTTCTCACCCAATTTCAAGCTGATTTCGATATGGTTAAATAGGTAACAACGGATGCCAATCTCATGTGAAGTTGGAAAAATGTTGAACCTTGAGGGTGCCGCATGGCCAGCGGCCCATCCCTTATAGCCTGGTTAGGGAGGCAACATGGTTCAGCCCAAGAGAAATGAGGCATAAATGTGTATTGAATTGGGCTGGGCCTTTGGATCGGCCCAAGTGGCACACTGAAGTGTCGTAGACTGTAGC
>NW_024868350.1:9513-10579 GCF_013358625.1 Macadamia integrifolia | reverse complement strand
TCTTATTTTTCTCTCTTTTTCCTTGTTCGGCTGAAAGTAGAGATGTTTTTTAACAAATGGAGAGAGAGAGAGAGAGAGAGAGAGAGAGAGAGAGAGAGAGAGAGAGTGACTTAGAGTTAAAACCTCTTTCATGGTGATCGGAGCACTTGCAACGGCAATGCACCCAAATCAAGGTTTGAAACCCCCACCGAGGGTTCAAAATCAGGGTTTCAATACAAGAAACGAAGTGCAGCAGAATCGAAAAATAGATGATTTGGTCTTGAAGGGTCACGTTTACGGAAGTGGAGAGTGAGATCTTCGGTGGAGGAGGAGGAGTGGTTTGATAAGTTAGGGGAGATTCAGAAAAAGGAAATAAATGAAAGAGGAAGGAGAGAGAGATACTAGAGCAAGGTTATTTTGGTATTTAAAAAAATATATACTAGCTGACATCTGCATATATGATATATTCTTTAACAAAGACTAATAGCAGGGGGTCTGAGTCTAATTTGGTGAAACAGAGGGGGTGTTGGTATAATACTGGCATTCTCTAGGGGGTGGCGTGGTAAATTGCCCAAATTTTTATGATCAGTTATTCTTTTTTTAGGCTATGTTTGGTAGTCATTCAGTTCCAGAAACGATGTTTTGCTTAAAAAAAAAAAAATCAATTTCTGTGTCAAAATGTCATTTTAAAACGAAAAAATGGTGGTTGTTGAACCTATTTCAGGAATGATTACCCTAGTTGATTTTTTTTTTTTTTTTGGGTGGCATTTTTTTTTCCGTTTGTCAAAAAATTTCTCTTATAGCAAGATCTAGAAAGATTTTGAATAAAAAACTCAAAAATCATAGGCTTATAGAATTCTTTGTATCTTGTTTTCAAGTCCAATTTCTAGTGTTCTCACCCAATTTCAAGCTGATTTCGATATGGTTAAATAGGTAACAACGGATGCCAATCTCATGTGAAGTTGGAAAAATGTTGAACCTTGAGGGTGCCGCATGGCCAGCGGCCCATCCCTTATAGCCTGGTTAGGGAGGCAACATGGTTCAGCCCAAGAGAAATGAGGCATAAATGTGTATTGAATTGGGCTGG
>NW_024868350.1:0-8635 GCF_013358625.1 Macadamia integrifolia | reverse complement strand
TTTTTTTCCCCTTTTCATTCCAAAAAAATGGAAAACACCAAGTTACATCAATGCTTTATTCCCTGTTTTTCATTCGCATGCAACAACAAAATGTCAGAAATGTTTTTTTGGATGACTACCTAATGCAGCTTTAGTCAATTAAAAAAACAAAGCCTATCTTTTTTGGCAAGATCTACAAATCTTTTGAAAAAAAAAAAAAACAAGAAAAAAAAATTATAGATTTATAGAAATCTATCTTTTTCCCAATTCCAATTTCTAGGGTTCATCTCAATTATGAATTGATTTCGAAATTATTCAAATAGGTAACAATGGATGCCAATCTTATGTCTGAATAAGGTTCTTAAACCATAGTTGGGCCCGAGTTGAGATGACTAGATTTAATGCAACCAAATTTTTGAGATAGGTCAAACCAGCACATTTATCCATCCTTTTAAACACAAAAAAACTGTGTTAGGGCTAGAATCGATTTTTTAAAATAGAAACATTACCATGCAGAGCCTTTTAGAGCAGGATGGGAAGCCTTAACATTACATATTATATTACACCCATGTGGAGCCTACTCAACAAAGAATCTCTCTCACGATATCATTTTCGGAAAATCCCCTAAAAAAATACATATATAGAGAATAAATACACTCAAAATCTTCCTTCAAGTAAAATCCCAACCCAACAAAGAAACACTTCAGATGAAAGCATTTCCTAAACTCAATTCTCGTTATTGCTTCAGTTGGAATGAGCTCCCCTCCATTGCTCCTTATTTATAGATGACAGGAGTGGAAGAAAATCAAATGCATGCGCACACCATGGTTGTATTGTGAAATCATCACTCTGGCGTAGTGTGAACAAGATGTGGATGGAGGTGCCCCCTTTCTACATCCTTCTCACGACTTCTTTAGTTCTTCTGCACATGATGATAAGTTGCTTCATTTGTTTTGCATTCTTCAATTCAATTGTCAATAAACTCTTTAATGCAATTATGCCAACATGAGGTAGGTGAGTAGCATTATTTGACTGACATTGCCAAGACCAAAATCACTTTCACAAGTGGACCCTAAAATTTAATAAAGCTAGAGAGAGATATGATGAGAGATATGAATACACCAAAGCAACATTAGGTTGGGACTGAGGATGTTTTAACTAGGATTATCATTTATTAAGAAAAAGAAAAAACCTTATTAGTCTAACATAGAAAACGTCTAGAGTGATGCAAATATGAAAAGACCGTGTTGCTCTCCTTTGTGCGCTTCACTTCTTTTTTATTTGAGAGAGAGAGAGAGAGAGAGAGAGAGATTGGTCTATTAGTGAATTGTAATGGGTAAAACGTCTCATTGTCTTACTTGTGTTCGAATCACCTTGACAGTACCTTAAGGGCCATTCATAGAGGATTAATGATGTGATCTAATGATTGTGGGGTCAGCTGGACCAATCACCTTGAGAGTACCTTAAAGGCCATTCATAGGGGATTAATGATGTGATCCAAAGATTGTGGGGTCAGTTGGACCCAGGAAAACAGTCAAATCAAAGGCCTGTAAATGAGAGAGAGAGAGAGAGAGAGAAACTTAAGGGGTTTATCCATTGGTGTATTATCATGGGTAAAACATTTACTTGTGTTCAAATCATCTTGACAATACCTTTGGGATCACTCATAATGAGATTAGTTTGACTTTTCAATTAATCCTGATCCAATGATAATGGGGTCGACTGGACCCAGGAGAATAGTCAGCCCAAGGCCTCTAATCCCTCGTTAGAGAGAGAGAGAGAGAGAGAGAATTAATGTTTTCACTTAGAAAATTCCTTGAAACGGTTTCATCAGAACACAGGAGAGATTGCAGGGTACATGCTTTTTCCAAACAGAACTGAATTAAGAACAAGCAAATGTTTGTCCCCTTCATTTCAACAATACAAATAAATCACAGATCATCAGAAAGCAGAATAATAATAATAATAATAATAATAATAATAATAATAATAATAATAATAATAATAAAAGAAAAGAAAAAAATAAAACGTTTACAAGTCGAACCATGGCAGCTACAATCCCAAGAACACTCAAGCATTCCCTTCTATTTTAGCAAAAGTAAAACCCACACATGCATCAACAAAATCTTCATCAATAAAATCTATTGAGAAGATTTGAAGCCGATCTCCACAATCTTTAGAGCACTGAGAAATGAAAAGCCTTGCATAAGGATGGATCCTCCAAGTCACTGACTTCACAATAACATCAGGGTTATTAGCCTGTGGTGTCACTGTATTCTCAGCCCTATAAAAGAATTTTCTTGTCGCCGCCGGCGGTTGCTCACTCAAATACTTCATATTGCTTTGAAACTTAGTCCACGGCAAGTCAGTATCAATCCAGTTATCCTTCAAGTAGGCGGAGCTCCACAGTGGATCACCGGACTTGGGTGGCGGCGACTTGGATGGCTTCCACACACAAATAACACGCTTGGGCAGCAACTCAGCCATTGTCTTCTCAAAAACCTGGTCGTCCTGGTGGATTAATAACTCACTGAGTTGGCTAACTAAGTAGTTATCAAATTCAGGTGGATCTTGATGGCCAAACTCGGTGCGTATCTCGAGAATTATAATCTCAGATGTAGTCTCAGAGATGAACTTCTTGATGTCGTTAAGGACAACTTCGATGCTATAGCTTAGAAGGATCCCATGGCAGACTCGGCGATCTTCTTGAACTCGGATGTCTAAGACTCGGGTTCCCAATACAAGTTGATCATAGATGGATAAGGATTGGCATTGGGCGAAAGGGCGAGTGATGTCTGGGATGCCAATCTCGTTGGTTGCTGAGTCATGGGTGCCTGGCCAAATGATCTTGTTTATGGGAATTCTTTGTGGGTTAAGACCATTCATCCAATTCTTCCTATCTTGAGGATGGTAATCTGAACCAGGGAATTGGTTTCCAGATTTCTGTTGGAGATCTTTAAGAGTCTTCTCCTCGGATCTAACAGCTTTTTCGTGCTCCACCAGGGATCTAATTTCTGAAGCCATTCTCAAATGACAGGAGAGGAAGAAGAAGAAGAAGAAGATGGTTTAATGCTTCCTCAAATCCACTTTGGTCTTGCCTTTTTATCTTATCTTTTTTTTGTTGGACGTTGAAGAAAAGGGTTGTCTTTTGCGTGAATTGTTTACACTGTTTTAGATGACATGTGTTAAGGGGATGTGGATCCCATTATTACCTTAATGTTTCTTCATCTCCATACACGTCAAGAAAATTTTAGATGACATGTGTTAAGGGAATTTTGAAAATTTTCTATTGAGTAGGTACCGACTCTTCCTCTTGGTGGGGTGGGCATTTATATCTCCATTTCACATTCTACTGAGTCTTGGTTTTGTTCTTGGTTTTGTCCCCTCGTGGGTTCTCTATCTGACCCTACTGTGGGTCTTGCACAAAAGAAAAAGACTAGGCATTATGTATGGCTTTTTTATATTTTGATTCAAGTTTATAGGCCTATTATATATTACATAGTAGACTCATATAGGAGCCAAGCGCAGACTATAGCCATGCTTGTAGGAAAATAAAGAAATTCGTGCAAATCAAACATTGATGAACTTGAGATAAATTAATCAGGTGACCAACCCCCAAGCATTAATTCTACTGAACATTGCAAACCACCAGGTCAAGGCCCAGGTGTGCCAATTATGTTTGGTTGATACCATAGTTGATTTGCAAATGATAAGGGATCACGTCAGGTTGAAGTAGGAAAGAGTGTTTTCTACGTTATGTGAAGGGAATGAGAAGTATTGATGATATAAGAGTTCAATCACTCAGTCACATCACCATTGATGGAAAATTTCTTCTTTATGGATTAAAAAAAATAAAATTAATGTTATATTTTATTTTATTTTGCGAGGCCTATATTTTATTTTTTGAAGTAAACTTTGGGCAGCTTAATCTATCTATAGTTTGTTGAAATCATATTGGTGCATGGGATTTAAAAATTAAAAAGAAATAGTTTCCTGGATGTCTTACTCGGGGAGGCCTTCCTATAGTCTCATTTCACATGGTCGACTCTCAAGCCGAATGAGTGAATTGGTTGCCTAAGCAAAAATAAAGTTTGCGAATCCATAAAGAAATGATTTATTTTTTTTTAATTCAGTAAACAAATGAATGAAAAAAAATTATTGGAAAAATGCCAATAAATGGTGAGAATGTCTATGATTGAATATGACTTTAAAATTTGACGCATGGCCAATTCATTTGACCAAATAGCAAAGGCCTTTAGTTTTCTCCATTTATCTATCAACATAATATCAACTCATTTTGTGTCTATGTGGTAAAAGATAAAGAACTATGCGGAAAAGGTTATCACAATGGGCGTGTAGGAACCCTCTTCCTTAATACATATATTAAAGGTTGATGAATATTTGATGCAAGCCCGGCAAACATATGTAGGAGTTCAGCCTAAGGCCTAGCATTTAGGTTTGATCCATAATGCAAATAAAACCCTTGATTAATATTTTTTTAGTTTTATTATGCAATGTAAATGTTTAATTTTAGCCATAGAAACTCAAGTGGAATCGACGGTTGAGATATCGTAGGAGCTCTTAAGGTTAAAACTCTTCACATTCTTAGTGGATTTTCATCTCAACTCCTTTGACTCCTCAACTTGTGAGCTCAAGTTTGGCATTTGAGCTAGCATTGGGAAGATACAAGAAAACTCATTTGGAAGTTATTACTCATCTTTAAACAAGAATAAACGTGCTGAGTCTTGCATCAAGGCATTAGAAGACCTCAATTCTTAAATTAAGGCATGGGAGACTTCAACAAATGGAAGACCTCATCTACATTTTTTATTTTTATTGAGTTTTTTATTTTTTAATGTATTTTATGATTGGTCTATGTCACAACTTGAAATTCTAAAAGATGGTTGTAGTCTCCTAGGTTAAAGGTTGTAGTCCTAAATAAAGAGGAGAAATCTTGAGTTGTAGAGACACACAAGACAATTGAATCAAAGAAAATTTCAAAGTAACAAAAAAAAAAAAAAAAATACAATTGAATCAAAGTAAATTTTAAAGTTGCTACATGCTTCTTATGAACCTAGAAGAGTTCTTCTTATGAAACCAAGTTGTGTTTCACCCATTCTTGAAAGATTGGGCTTTCAATAAACCTAAAAGAGATGAACCTTCAACTTTGAAGAGTTGAAGTCACACCCCTCAAAAATCTTATTTGGAAGAGTTGAATTTTTGAAGCCATTATTTTCAAATTCAGACTGTGTAAGTGTAGTAATGTTGTAGCCCTTTTAAACATTTTTTCACCCAGAATCTCAACAATTTGTATCTCTCAAAAGTGTAGCCCCACCTCTTATATTTAATTCTCAATTTGAATCACTTTAATCAGACATCGTACCAAAGAGATATACCCAAATTACTGGCAGAAGGTCATTCTGTTTGGAATTGGTTTTATCTACAAAGTCAAGTACTCTCTCGATCCTTGTATTCCAGCAATCCCGTGAGGGAGATTGCATCATTTGGTATCAGAGCTTTGGAGGAGAGAACCATGCATTCAATTCAAATATGGGATAGAGATGTTAATTTTCAACATCAACAACATAATGCTAAATTAGCTTTTGATGTCGAGAAGTAGTAATGTCAACATCAAATGGTTGGTTTGCTTCTTCAGATTGAGCAATTAAAGAAAATTTCATGTCGTTCAAACATCCGATTAAGAAGACATCTAAAGATTGATTTTCATATTTCAAAGAATCAAAGATCTGTTCATATGAGGAGTATCAATGACAAATCAAAATTTCATTCAAAAGCCCAAAATGACATCTGGCCATTTTGTAAAGTACTACAAGCTTTGGAGGATTTTCTTCCTTACACCCCCATGATATGTGTTGATCTATGTGCACCACCAGTATTCGATGAATATCCAACAGAAAAACCTCATGAATATGGTGACGTCAACTTGCTTGAGTCAATTTTTTATTTTAAAAATGAGGTAAGTCACGAGGTTATTGGTGACATTCCTCAACAAACACTTGAAAGGAACCATATTCTGAACCTCTCACCTTCATCACTTGAAGTTGCAAGACCCATACCACCATCTCCAGCCGAATTCATCTTTGGGAAGATGAACAATAATTTTTTTAAATTTATTTGTGCATGAAACAAAAACTACCGGCATTATAGGTCTGACACATATAAAGCATATATTGATATTTTCTTAACTATGTTTTCACCATCTTTTGGTCTCACGTTTACTGGAACTATTAGCAACTCAATAGCGAGTATCAATATTGTTGAAGTGCACAACTCAATGGTAACAATTAAAGGGATGACATGGAGCACTACCTTTTCCTGTAAAGAAACTACTTTTATTGTGTCTAATGAGCACATTTATGTGTGAAATCTAGGGTAATAAAACATGCATTTTACATATTTAGAATGGAGCTACCTTGGGTTTTACTCTCTTTTTGCAGGTTTTATATTTTTAAGGCCTTAAGGACTATCGGGCGCTATATCTTCAATTTTACACGTAAAGAGGTCCTATTTCTTTCCATGGCGAAGGCCTAGCATTTAGGTTTAATCCCTAATGCAAATAAAACCCTTGATTAATATTTTTTTAGTTTTATTATGCAATGTAAAGGTTTAATCTCAGCCATAGAAACTCAAGTAGAATCGACGGTTGAGATATCGTAGGAGTTCTTAGGGTTAAAACTCTTCATATTCTTAGTGGATTTTCACCTCAACTCCTTTGACTCCTCAACTTGTGAGCTTAAGTTTGGCATTTAAGCTAGCATTGGAAAGATACAAAGAAAGCTCACTTGGAAGTCATTACTTATCTTGAAACAAGAATCAAAGTGTTGAGTCTTGCATCAAGGTATTGGAAGGCCTCAACTTTTGAATCAAGGCATAGGAGACACAAATGGAAGACCTCATCTACATTTTCTATTTTTAAGATTTTTACTGAGTTTTTATTTTCTAATGTATTTTATGATTGATCCATATCATAACTTGAAATTCTAAAAGATTTATGATTGATCCATATCATAACTTGAAATTCTAAAAGATGGTTGTAGTCTCCTAGATTAAAGGTTGTAGTCCTATATAAAGAGGACAAATCTTGAGTTGTAGAGACACACAAGACAATTGAATCAAAGAAAATTTTAAAGTTGCTTCAAGCTTCTTAAGAACCTTGAAGAGTTCTTCTTATGAAACCAAGTTGTGTTTCACCCATCCTTGAAGAGATTGGGCTTTTAATCTGCCTAGAAAAGATGAGCCTTCAACTTTGAAGAGTTGAAGTCACACCCTCTAAAAGATCCAACCTAGAAGAGTTGAATTTTTGAAGCAATTATTTTCAGATTCGGATTGTGAAAGTGTAGTAACTTAGTAACCCTTTTAAACCTTTTTTCATCCGTAATTTCAATAATTCCTATTTTACAAAATTTGTAGCCCCATTTCTTATCTTCAATTCTCAAATTGAGTCACTCAAAACCGATATTGGAGTATAAAGTTATCTTTAAATTACTGACCTAAGGTCATTTTGTCCGAAATTGGTTTTATCCATAAAGTTATGTACTCTCCCGATCCTTGTATTCGGGTAATCCCGTGAGGGAGATTGCATCATTTGGTATCAGAACTTACATCAATATTGTTTTATGTAAAATCTAATTTTCACATATGCTATTTATTTTATGCCATGTATAGATAAGAATTTTGGAATTTTGGCTATTGAATAGATGAGAATTCTTTCGATATGTCATATGCGAAATTTGCTAACATATCTAAATATATATGTAAGGAAGTCCAAACAATATGTGTCGTTATCATTTCCATACGTATCTCTTACGGCTCTCTGATACAATACAATAGATCTCTTTAAATTAACTCTCTGATACAATACCTCATACCGGTCCATACTTAAAACTTTGACATAGTGTTTTTTTGAATGTAGAAGCTTTACATTCTTTTTTAAGGAAAATCTTACTGTTCCATTTTATTTTATTTTTTTCCTTCTTTCCCCTCTCGTTGTTCTGTTATGTTGGTCCACAGGTTGGAGTATATGAACATTATCTTGAATAAAGAGGAATCTAACATTTGCTACAATGAGAATGAGAAGGTCACGAGGTCAAGTCATCGGCCAGAGATGCACTTTCACTTGCCAAGCAATTCCTTGATGGGAGATGTCTTACCATTTCCAGTTGATATTTTGCTCACTTCATCATTACTTATTTGACGAGTTTCAGCCTTAAAATGTTGTAAAAAATTAATTTTACGTATTTTGTTTATTAAAAAATATTTTCCATGGAAGAGTATGACCCTTACTCCTAGACACATGGGTGCTAAATGATTAGTCCATCCCTCGTGAAATGAAAAATATTTTTTCTGTTTATACTTCCTTTTATGCTCCCATTGGCCCTCGTGCATACGTAGAACCACACTTCCCCAAGAAAATAGTTCCCCTTAGTTTATTTTGAGGTGTAAGTTACAAATAGTTAAACTGAAAAATTCTAATACATTTTGACCCACAGGATTGAAAAGTGGCCCCTAATTTGTCATATAGATAATCCAGCCATTTATTATGGATAAGGAGACTATGACAATGTAGATCCATTCATAATCAAAATGGATGCAAATCTAACCATATCCTGATTTTATTCGAATAGCAAAGGAAAAA